>NC_064614.1:1002272870-1002575900 GCF_023898315.1 Schistocerca nitens | reverse complement strand
CACTTCACTGCAGCGTTTATAATTTGATTAAACCTGCTGTTGTCGCTGATGTACGTAAATCTAGTAATCATATCTGTGTGTATCGTTAAAAATAACTACAGAAATTATGACAAACATAATACTTTGTACATCCTCAAAATTTATCGACTATCTGCTACAACAGTGGAGTGAATGACGTCTGACCCGAATAGGTCGTCACGTGCTGTGATATTTTTATTAACATTATTTTAGCTATGAGAACTGCGATTAATCTTCGTGTCCGTCGATTAAATTGTTTGAGGAAGAAACAGTAATGCGTCAACTGTTAACATTATTTATGCCAAGATGTTTACACCCTTTCTCAGTGCTCGTATTGTAGTTATTAAGCCGACTGAAGACGGGTGAAAATTCGAAACGTCTCTTGGGACAGACAAAGTTATAAAAATCGGCTTGTTGCAGCATGTTCTCAAATAACGCTGTTTCTGACGACTACGCCCTTTGCCTGTACCAGAGCCAGAACGATAAGGAATGTCAGAGAAATTTAGTAAGCGAATCTTGGGGAAGCATGGCAGGGCCGGTTTCACCCCAGATTGCGGGACAGGGCGGCCAGCAGTCTGAAAGGAAAGGGAAGGGTCGGGATGGAAAGGGAACGCACAAAGGGTCGGGGCGCGCCCGTCTCTCTCCGCCCTTCTGACGCGCGGATCAAGCCAGGCGGAGACAAAGTTAGAGAGACGAAATCCCTCATCCATCAGCGGTTACAGCCGGGAACAACAGTGGAGCAAATCCGGATATCCTACACAATGATGTCACGTCACTTGTGTCTTCAGATGGTGAATACTGCAACCCTTTATGGGAAAATAGATTGAGAGATGTGTACCTCTAAATGAGGTATTAAGGGAGGTTACTGGCACTTGTAATAATGCTGTACACGTAGGTAATAGTTTTTATTTTTTTCCGAACTAAATTTCTTGAATTCACTGCTCTTATGTGCTGCTTGACAAGGCTCTGGTTCCATCTGTTGTCCGTTTATGTTACTAGTTGAAATACGTAAGTTTAAGTTTTTGTAAATTATTGTTTTCAGATTTTGTTTATTGTGTATACATTTGTCATGGAAGTATCGGAATGCAAAGAAAGCTTTTAAACAGTAAAATATTTGCAAACAACACTTATTTTGTAAGTGTTCAAAAGGTAGGACTGGCAGGTCCAAAAATAGAGAAGTTAGACTCTGCGTTAAATTTAGCCTGAAATTCTGCTCTAAAAGCCGGACTTGAATATTTCCAAACGTTTATGAATAATCGATTACAGTCAGTTTTTCACGAGATCAACCTTAAACGTGCTTAAACTAAAAACAACAATCAGTAAACAGCCTTATGATTCGGCATTTATTATAGCAACGAAGTGCTCAGTCTCCATAATTGACCAGTTTTCTTCCTAAAATAATCTTACATAAAAAAACTGAAGTTCTTCGTTAAAAAATAAACAACTATTTGTTCTTCTAGGACGGAAAATGAAAAAGATCTTCTGTAAGTTTGATCTTATTTACACTTCTAAAGAAATAGATTTAATCTTTTTTTAATTATTAATGTTTCTCATTTCAACTTACTTATGAATGAAGAACGTTAAAAATGGCTCAAATGGCTCTGAGCACTATGGGACTTAACATCTGAGTTCATTAGTCCCCTAGAACTTAGAACTACTTAAACGTAAGTAACCTAAGGACATCACACACAACCATGCCCGAGGCAAGATTCGAACTTGCGACCGTAGCTGCCGAGCGGTTCCAGACTGAAGCATCTAGAGCCGCTCGGCCACACCGGCCGGCGAAGAACGTTATTTTTCTTGGTAATAATTTCGTGGAACTGTTGAAAGGGCAATGTTAAATTACGGGTCATCATCATCATCGTCGTCACCATCTTTGTGTCCCAGTTAGTAACTTATTCAGTTCCCTTTGTCCATAGGGCATTTATGAAAGAGGATAGGCTTTTGACATTGGCATTATGGTCTGGAACTGAAGTAATGTTCTACCAATTTCAAAAATTCAGAACAAAGTTCTTCGTTACGGTGTGACGTGAAACAAGCTGTCCACTTTTCATAGGGATCTGGCTTGCAGGCATCGGCTGATCGGCTCTGTTAGCAGCATGGTTGTGACGTTCTGTGTTAAGTTCGTTCGGTCTGTGAAGAAAAGCATAGGGGCAAAAAATAGCATTGGCTGATATATCTGTAAATCTCTGTGTTATATCTCCTTGTTTCTCCTTATACTTGTTCCTCGGGCCTTAGTTTTGCGCTCTCTGCTTAGATGCTAAAACGTCTAACAAAACCGGGGCACGCCGGCCTTCCGTATGCTTGGCCGGACAGGACCGTAAAAAGCCGGACATGTTCGGCTAAGGCCGCACACTTGGCAACGCTACCAAAAAGGAATTGTGGCACTTCTGAAATAACAGCTGTTGTTGCGTGACCGGCACGCGGCAGTAGGAATATTGTTAGCTACGAATACATGTGCACGTGTGATGGAGTACTGATTATGTGTTAATCGGTAATATCAAAAGGATCATCTGCATGGATAAAAAATTACTATACCTCAATCACATTTTAGTAGACTCAGTAACTTTATGCACATCACAATGGACAATCTAATGCTTTGAATGAACTCAGCTGTGTTCACCAATACGGAATATTTCATCCCGAACTAAAATCTATCCCCCTACCGTGAATTATAACAATAATAATTCTGGGCCATTATTGTTTCAGTATTTAAGAACTGATCAAAATCCATTCACATAGTTACTGGCTCTAATTACATCGTAACGTCCTTTAAAAAAGTATTTATAGACCAAATGCTTCAGTTTTAAAAATTGTATTCAAAATAAAGTTTCACCTTCACAAAATCTGATATGAAACATTTTACATTACCCTCAAAATCAGTTAACTTCTCGACTGTTCTACAATTCTGACTTACTGTCATAATTAAAAAACACTTGGGATGTTACATGAGGAAAGTCTGATATCGTTTGACAAAATAGATTCCGGAATTTAACTTCGCTGTATCAGGAATACAAAGCACACAAAATATTACAAATCGGATATACCTAATCAACTATACATAAAATGTGATGGAAAATACCTGGTTCCTACATTCAAGAGTGAGTATTATAAAATTCAGCGAAATCCACATTCCTTTGCTGCATACTTAAAATTGGTTGAATAAAATTTCATTACCTTAAAAATTTGTTCCAGTTGCTTTCCCTTTGCGTTACAGTATCAATTCATTACTGTTCTCTAATTGCAATGGACAAAGGTCAATATTTGTTAACGATCAGTATCACATCAGTTCTCGATAATATTGTAGCCTCACAAATTAATAGTTTTATTACACACTTAACACTTTTATAAAAATAACTGCGACCTAACATTTACTGGCTCTGTATGAGCACAAACAATATCATTCATCACTTCATTCTATAAAATCTGTATTATGCCGCTTCTATAGACCAACAACTAAATTCTCACAGCTTTAAGTCTTACATCCTACCTATAACAGAGTGCAACGGCAACTGCTGCTGCGCTCCACGTGCTACTACTTACAATCTATTCTACCGCTCAAGTAAATCTTTGGTTCATTGGTGCCAAAGATACAATCTATTCTACATATTATAACCATTTCGTGTAATTTTTCATAAATTATATTACTAAATCGAGCTTCACATACAAGTGAACCCCTCACAACATAAAGAAATGTTGCTCTACATTGCATCTGGCAACTTATACAGTAGAATCACGATATATTTTTTGTCAACTACGTTGCACTTGTGTAGACAACATTGTTCCAATTACTTATTATCAATGTAGTATGACTGTGAGCATATAATTATAATGTGATCGCGATGACTCGAATGTAAAAGTGATGTGTTTCTACTTTTTTTTTTTTTACTGCCACATTTCATTTGCTGTGATATTCCTACATTGTCGATAAATCGGCGTTTCAAAGACTTGTACTCATTTTAAATTACATTTTTAAGTACAGTATTTTAAAAATTTGGTTTGTGCGCAGTATTTTCGAAGGGTTAATTTTGTAATATCTGGTGCCCTTGTGTGCCATTACGTAATGGTAAATGGATGGTAAATGGAAATCATGATATGTCATTATTGGCCAGGAGACCATGGTTGAGGTTTTTCCGCTGCCTGGTGCAATTCTTTCTTTTTGACGCCACTTCGGCGATTTGCGCGTCTTTGTGATGAAGATGATG
Organism: Schistocerca nitens; assembly: GCF_023898315.1. NCBI lineage: Eukaryota > Metazoa > Arthropoda > Insecta > Orthoptera > Acrididae > Schistocerca > Schistocerca nitens. The sequence goes on along the minus strand of NC_064614.1, from coordinate 1,002,571,677 downwards.
TGAAACAACAGGAACAGCAGCGGGAAGAAAATGTTAGAAACGACCTGTAATCGAACCCAGGATCATGTGATCTACGGACAGCGATCCTAACCATTAGACCCCGACCTGTGGACTTATGTAATGGTGAAAGTCAGAGCTATATCCAGTTCAGATGATATCCTGATTACATTCTATGCCTAACTTTTTCCGTGAAAAAGAAATTCAAATACGTGTCACACAAAATAATGGTGCAAATGGCTCTGAGCACTATGGGACTTAACTGCTGTGGTCATCAGTACCCTAGAACTTAGAAATAGTTAAACCTAATGAACCTAAGGACATCACACACATCCATGCCCGAGGCAGAATTCGAACCTGCGACCGTAGCGGTCACGCGGTTCCAGACTGTAGCGCCTAGAACCGCACGGCCACTCCGGCCGGCTGTGGCACACAAGTAGTGGCAGTATCTCAGGATATTTTCATTTTCAGGCAGTTTAGCGTTATTTCAACACGGTCTTTCTCTTCTTACATTAACTGCAAGCTAAGGCAATTTTGAATAGAAATATCAATATTAATTTGTATATCTCCTACAATACTTTATACGAGGGCTATCCGGAAACTATGGTCCAATCGGACACGAAATAAACACCACTGTGAAAATAAAAGATGCTTTATTTGGAACAGTTGAGTACACCTTCCAGCTACTTCTCTACATAGACGCCGCTCCGACTTAAACATTTGTCGTAGCGTTGTAACATCTTTCCAGTATCCTGGTCACAGAGAGCAGCCACCTGCGGTTTCCCCCAATTCTCTACGCTGGTCTGCCGGCCGTTGTGGCCGAGTGGTTCTAGGCGCTTCAGTCCGGAACCGCGCTGCTGCTACGGTCACAGGATCGAATCCTGCCTCGGGCATGGCTGTGTGTGATGTACTGAGGTTAGTTAGGTTTAAGTAGTTCTAAGTCTAGGGGACTGATGACCTCAGATGTTAAGTCCCACAATGCTTAGAGCCATTTGAACCATTTTCTACGCTGGTCTGCACCTCGTTGTCTGTGACGAGATGTTGTCTTTATAGCCGGCGGTTAATGTGAGCGGGGATGAACAAGAGAGGGGGGCACGCCCAGACTGTAAGGTGGGCGACCAAACACTTCTCATCGAAAACGCTGCAGGAGCGTCTTCGTTGCCTCTGCAGTGTGCTGCCGAGAATTGTTATGACGAAGGAAATGGATGAGAGCTACATTACGTGGGATTGCATGAGAGTAGGCGAAACCTCACGGCAGTCGCCCATACTTGGAGGGGGAAACTATTTTAGAGGCATCTTTAAGTACGCACTGTAGGCTCACAACTGAAAAGAGCGAAGTGACGCGTTCGACGAGAGTGCTAGAGACACTTCCCAACGCATCTATGCAAATTTCATCTGATTTTCACTGTAGTTGTCATTTCGCGCCCGATCGGACCTCACTTTCCGAACTACCTTCGTACACTGTTCGAGAGCTTCTCCGCTACACGCTGTCAAATGTAGTCTCATGTAGTGGTTCCCCGTTCTGTCCTATATGTCTGTTCCGGATGTCAGAAGAAAAGCCACCAAGTTGCAAATTCTTAAGAAGGGAGAGATCCATAAGAACTTAGTTCTAAATAGTGGCTTCCATAATCGACCACTCATACGCCTGAAGTCACGCTAGCCACTTTGAACCGAACTTCGGGTCGTAGATGTATTCGATGTTACCGTGAAGTGAAATGGAACGCGAATTCCAGATGAAAGTTGCTGTTTTATCTTCGCCGTCGCTAATGGTCGAGACTCAACCACATCAGAGCGCAACTGGGAGATGTTGTCACATCTTGAAGAAGTGAGGTTTTTGTGAAAGTGCTGCGTACGACTGAGATGCAGAGGAAACGAGAACAAGACATGACGTTGAAAATGCCTATACCACGCTTTTTAAGGAGATCTGGAAGACTCACACTACGCATCACAGAATGGTACGATCTGTTTGTCAATTTAAACACTAACCAGTAAATGTCTTCTGTTTGTATGTATGTATGTACACTGAAGTTACAAAGTCATGGGACAACGATATGCACATATATGGATGGCTGTAGTATCGCGTACACAAGATATAAAAGGACAGTACATCGGCGAAGCTGTCACTTCTACTCAGGTGTTTTATGTGTAAAGGTTTCCGATGTGATTATGGAAGAAGGACGGGAATTAACAGACCTTGAACACGGAATGTAGTTGCAGCTAGACGCAAGGGACATCCCATTTTGGAAATCGTTGGAGAATTCAGTATTCCGAGATTCACATTGTCAGGAGTGTATCGAGAATACAAAATTTCAGGCATTACCTCTCACCGTGGACAACGCGGAGGCCGACGACCTTCACATAACGACCTAGAGCAACGATTTTTGTGTACAGTTGTCAGCACCAACAGACAAGCAGCACGGCGTGAAATGACATCAGGAACCAATGTGAGATCTATGGCGAACGCACCCGTTAGGACAGTGCAACGAAATCTGTTGTTAATGGGCTATGGCAGCGGGTAAAAGACTGTACTTCAGAGTCATAATGAAAAGAAGTACGTGAGCTATTTTCCGACTTCATTTGAGGACCAAAGGAGTTCTAGTGAAATCGTTTATCAAAACCCTAGCTTTGTTACACATTTTTAACTGAGACGTAGAAGCCGTTGCCATAGTGTAGTCAGGATTTCCCAACGTGTTGCTTGAGGTTAAGTGAGCCCTACACATAAACATCCGCCAGACCGAGTCCGGAAACCGCCCGGCAGCAGCGATAAACGTGCTCTGATAACCGCTTTTGCGTAGCGTTAGTGTTCCTTCTGTTATTTACCAACCTGCCCTCAGCAGTTTCAGTAATAACATATTTTGCCACTTAAATTTGCTAATCAGTCCGACTGCGCGGAAGCAATCAACCGATAACAGAAAGATTACGGCAAAGGCTAAAAACAGCAATACTATCCTTTTTATTGAAAGATTGACAAAAAGAACAGGGGGGAAAAAGCGAAATCGATCGTCATGAAGACTATTATGGACTGTTTGGTACGAACACGTTATGTTCAGTGAAATAGTTGTATCAAGATAAGCCTTCGATACAGTCTGTCGGCTTTCTTACAGCGGGTGAGCACCTGATGTTTTTCGAGAGGATGGTGGATTAACTGCCGCGATTTTTGGTTATCTCTATTGGCGTCGTCCTTGGTTTGCATCAAAACAAGTGTTCAGTTCCTAGTGCTGTGAAATGTGGAAAAAACCCCAAGTGGCGATTATAAGAAGGGGAACGGCACCAAAAATGCAACAGAAACGTAATATGTAGAAAACCGTCCAAGCAATCTGCCACTGAAGATGTCTTGCCGAGAATAAAGGCGAAACACGTGTGGCACGAAAACTGTTTCATTCAGTTATAGCCAGATGGTCCAAAAACTAAAAATTATAAATATACCATAATATAAGACGCAACTGAGGAAGACAGGACTACTACTGGTATCGTCTGTGGCTTTCAGTTCTCGTAAATCTTCCTTAACTTCTTCTAATCAAGGAATTTTTACCTTTTTTGAATATATTATATTAAGTAACATTTTTGTTTATTCTAGTGTTGTCCACTCTGTAGATGAGACCTTAGAACTTCTACGTGTTGCATCTGTGAACTTGTCTAGCGCTGTCTACAGGTCTGTAAGTTTTTTCTATTATTATTATTCGTATGCATTTTACATTAGTAAGTCTATAACTTTTCGCTCTTCCTTTGCCATTTCATCAATGTATGAGTGACCTTCTTGAGATATAGTTTCTGATACATGTAGAGAGGTTCAGGCAAGGCAACTGTCTTGTAATGACGAAGTTTGTCATTAGAGGATATCACTCGTTTACTGTAGTGACTCCATATTATTCTCTCCCTTTTTGGAGTTTGGTAGCTCTTTCTAAATTGGCTTCACTGTCTAGTCCTGATAGTACTATGATTTTTCCTATGCATAATTGGTAATGGGGACTTTATGACATTTTTATGTAAATTTTTCATGAAATGAGTCTTCTCCAAATTGATATTTGAAGACTTGTCTTTGGCGCTATCTTGCGTAACTTCTCTGTGGAGGATTTGGTTTCTTCACTAGCGTTAGTGAAGATAGCTAGAACGTCAGCAGGAGCTAGGCACTTCACTTCGATTCTCTGACCTGAGGTCCCGATGTTTATACTTTCGATTTCTTTCTCTGACAGTTTTGTCTAACACAGTGTTAAAAAGCAGTGGGAAGAGGTCATCACTTTGTCGAACTCCTGTAAGTACTTAGAAACAATTAGACATTTCACCCAGAAATTTCACTTAAGATATGTCTATGAGGGTACGGCAGATTAGTTCGGTAGTGTTCCCGTCTACCCTGAACTCTTTTAAAGGGACAAAATGTGTTTGTCTGTCGACAGAATCACACGCCTTTTTGAAATCCATAAAGGTGATAAATGTCTCGGTATTTCGACGTATCAGTAATATTGTCTTCAAACACCAAATCTGCTCGACACACGATCTACTTTTCCTGAAGCCTACTCGATATTCACCAATCGAATGGTCTCTTTGGTGTTTAACTCTGCTTAAGAGAGCATTGGACAGAACTTTGTATGTAACTGGCAGAAGAGATATGCCTCTGTAGTTGTTGGGGTGGGGTCTATCGCCTTTTTTTATGCAACGAATGTGTAATAGCTTTCTTGTAGTGCCCTGGAATCTTATCAGCTTTCCATATTTCGGCTAAATGTGCATGAATTCTTCTTACGAAGTCATCTGCTACTACTTTTAACATTTCTGCAATTACGCTATTCTCTCCGGGCGCTTTGCTATTTTTGAGTGGCTGAATTATCTCATTTGTTTCTTGAGTTGTTGGGAGTTTGGTACAGGTTATCTAAAATGTAGTCTTTCCACTGGAGTATCATAGTCTAGCAAATTTTGAAAGCAATCAACACGTTCATTTATTGTTTGTCTCTAGTATTCCAATAATTTGAAGAAAACACAATTTTCGTGGTGTGTACCCAGATAAGTCCTCATGGAATATCTTGTAGAAATTTCTGGTGTTGTTTTTCTGGATATCCTGGTCTATTTCTAAGAGTCTGCTTTTGTGATAGGCGTGTTTTTCTCGGCGGTTTGTTTTTGAAGTTGATTTTTGTATCATCAGGAAGGACTCCCATCTTTCAACTCAATGATGTCCATTCAAGTGATTCCATGCTTTGATTTGGTCATCTACACAAGTAGTTATTATTATTGTTATTGTTATTATTATTTTCGTTTTAACATACGAGTATAATCAATGTAATCTGGTTGTCACATTCAGCTGTAGAGTCAATTGTCTCATGTTAACAAAATAAGAAAGACATTGCTATTTTAAAAGACCATCACGGATGTAGGCTATATATCATTGTTCAAGTGTTAGATTCACCGTATGAACGTTTCTCCCCGGTGATGTGTTGCTAATTCGCCCGAAAGGAATGTCTCTGGACGTTCTTCTGCAATATGCTAAGCCGTCTGGAACTCCGTAGTCACACGCACTAGCACTGCGCTTCCAGAATTCGAAAAAGAGCGCTGGCAACGGATTGCATCCATCGGCGGGTTAACAATAAAGGCCGGTGTGCTGTCTTAGAGGTGGTTTCCCTCGTCCGACTATGTGAATGTGGGGCTGATACCCACGTCCCGTCTCAGTGATACAATTAACGAACGTTCACACATTTTCGGTACAAAAATTCCGTCTTACAGAGGGAGGAGTGACGACGGGGAGCATATTGGGCCACCCTCTATCACACTGCTAAGTCCAACAATTAACGTGCTGGCCCTGTGAAGATACAGGACAAAGGCCAGGAAAAAGGAAAAGACTACAGACCGATGAAGATTAAAATTTTTGCACATTCGGAACTTCGAACACGGCAGTGGTTTACTTACCGTGGTCTTATGGAGATGATGTCCCCTTGCGTTTTACAATTAGTAAGAGATACACTACTGGCCATTACAATTGCTACACAAGAAGAAATGCAGATGATAAACGGGTATTCATTGGACAAATAAATTATACTAGAACTGACATGTGATTACATTTTCACACAATTTGGGTGCATAGATCCTGAGAAATCAGTACCCAGAACAACCACCTCTGGCCGTAATAACGGCTTTGATATGCCTGGTCATTGAATCAAACAGAGCTTGGATTGTGTGTACAGGTACAGCTGACCATGCAGCTTCAACACGATAGCACAGTTCATCAAGAGTAGTGACTGGCCTATTGTGACGAGCCAGTTGCCCGGCCACCATTAACCAAATGTTTACAATTGGTGAGAGATCTAGAGAATGTGCTGGCCATGGCATCAGTCGAACATTTTCTGTATCCAGAAAGGCCCGTACAGGATCTGCAACATGCGGTCGTGCCTTATCCTGCTGAAATGTAGGGTTTCGCAGGGATCGAATGAAGGGTAGAGCCACGGGTCGTAACACATCTGAAATGTAACGTCCACTGTTCAGAGTGCCGTCAATGCGAACGAGAGGTGACCGAGACGTGTAACAATGATGACGAATACACGCTTCCAATGAGCGTTCACCGCGATGTCGCCAAACACGGAGGCGACCATCATGATGCTGTAAACAGAACCTGGATTCATCCGAAAAAATGACGTTTTGCTATTCGTGCACCCAGGTTTGTCGTTGAGTACACCATCGCAGGCGCTCCTGTCTGTGATGCAGAGTCAAGGGCAACCGCAGCCATGGTCTCCGAGCTGATAGTCCATGCTGCTGCAAACGTCGTCGAACTGTACGTGCAGATGGTTGCAGTCTTGCAAACGTGCCCATCTGTTGACTCAGGGAACGAGACGTGGCTGCACGATCCGTTACAGCCATGCGGATAAGATGCCCGTCATCTCGACTGCTAGTGATACGATGCCGTTGGGATCCAGCACGGCGTTCCGTAATATCCTCCTGAACCTACCGATTCCATATTGTGCAATGTCGCGATACGATAAACCGCAATTGCGATAGGCTACAATCCGACCTTTATCGAAGTCGGAAACGTGATGGTACGCATTTCTCCTCCTTACACGGGGCATCACAACAACGTTTCACCGGGCAACGCCGGTCAACTGCTGTTTGTGTATGAAAAATCGGTTGGAAACTTTCTTCATGTCGGCACGTTGTAGGTGTCGCCACCGGCGCCAACCTTGTGTGAATGCTCTGAAAAGCTAATCATTTGCATATCATAGCATCTTCTTCCTGTCGGTTAAATTTCGCGTCTGTAGCACGTCATCCTCGCGCTGTAGCAATTTTAATGGCCAGTAGTGTATTTAGGTAACCAACATTTTAATGAGGAACCATAGCATAATTTGGCAAATTTCACACAGACAGTTCATTGCCAGAATCGAAAGAAACTGTAAGTGACAAGACGAAATTGTGGGAACCACTGTGGATTTAACGCCAGCCCTTTGGGCTGGTATTTACTGACAGACGGTGCCACGCTAACCATGACAGTGTCAGTTCATATCTCAGAGTGGTATTTCTTATTTCCAGCTGTGAAGCACTTCACTTGAAATAAAGCAAACAAGTAAGGTGCAGTCTTTCATTTAGAGCCTTGGGCGCTGAACCGCGGCAAGGCTCGTGCTTTGGCTGGCCGCGAGCTGCGGATGTTGGCGAGATTGCAGCCGCCGCGTGCCGGAAGCCGGCGCCGCCAGGATGTCTGGCAGCGCAGCTACCTCCGCCGATAAGGGGCCAGGCCACCGCCGACCCTACGGTGAACCGCTATCGGGACACGTCCTGCGCAATCGCACAAAGCACCCCGAGCTCTCGGCCGACTTCCTTTGTGTCGCTGCCCGTAGCAGATCGCGGAATACCGTCATCTCACGCAAGACTTCCAGGTTTCCATCGCTTCTTCCGCGCCTCGAGCAACAACTGACAGACATAGAAGTCAGAAAACCATCAAGGACTCACACTGATACTGATACCCTTAAATTGATGGCCTGCGTAACTAAACACTGGTAGATGCCGACCACGCCAAAGGTTAGATTAGTTAAATGGCAGACCTATGGTTATAGCATTTGCAGACTTATGTAAAGGTTTTTTTTTTAATTACCGCTACCAATCACAAACTTTGTCACCTATTGTATTACTTATTTATTTAGCGACGCGTTTCGAGGTAAACCTCATCTTCAGGCTAAATGGCATTACAAAAACAACTTTAAAATAAGGTCACACTGATGTTACGTAGTCTTTTCGTAAATGCTGGGGGTCATCCTGTGGAAGAAGAGAAAACTTAGTAAGGGGTGATATCACTTTGGAAGCTGGACTGATTGCACGAAAATGTTTTGTAACGGTCACTCACTTTTTTTCTTCTGGCGTGGCAGTCTCGTAGTGATGCGCTGGGGTGCCTCCATTTCCGTGCCTCTCCTGGTCAATGTTCACAAATTGTCACTAACACGGAAACATGATCACAAGCAGTTCTGTAATGCAGTGGAGAAGATGGCGGTCGAAATACAGCTGGTTTCGATTTGACTATCGATTTGTCGATCTATTTGGTGTCGGATGTTTATCCGTCTTGTGCACGTCTTGTTATTGTATTACAGATGTAGGTTGAGGAAACACATTACAAACTGACCACCTGTTACAATATTATTGAACACATCATGACATAAACTATATATTTTACAGATGTTCACATGTCTTAACAAGACTTGCAGAAGACAGCTTTAAAGTGAATCAAGTGAAAAATGCGTTCTTAAAATAATATTGAAAACTCGCTTTCAAAAATCTAGCATCATTCGAATTTTACGTGCAAAAACGTTTATTGTGAGTGTTTTTACGCGCCACTTCTGCGTTGTTCGAATCGATTCGAATTTTGTAAAAAGGTAATTAATGTTCGTCCTGTTGTTTTGCGAAAGCCTTATTCGTTGCCATGATATAGTGTTCTAAATTTGCATCCAAAGTGCAGATAAAATTCGGTTTTACGAGAATCGCACGTGTTGAGACAAAGTGGTACAGGTGTTTATAAAAATATGTCGTTCGCTAATCGTAAGAAGCGTTTGCAAAAATCTTCAATCGTTTGGGTTTTATGTGCAAGAAATCACTCGTGTGCACACGATACTGTGTTTCGTAGAAATTCGTTGCATTTTAAACACTCCATTTGGATATAATTAAAAATTGATTATTATAGCCGTATATCGTTTCGTTGTTTATATGTTACCGAGTTTATTGACCAGTGACTTAAAAGCGTCGAAAAATCTTTGAACGTGCAAAACAATGCAGGTGTTACCAAACCAGAGTTATTCCCAGGCCTGTAGAAAATGATATACTATTTCAATGAGCATTTAAAGCTTTATCGATGACCAGGTGGAAAAGGAAACAAACCCGAAAATTGCTATAAAAATTATCTGTATTTCTAACAGAAAATGATTTACTACGTTTTTTTCTTTTTTTAAAAAATCAACTTTTGCTATCGTGCAGAAAATTTATTTCAGGACAAAACAAAGTTAAGTTCATCAAAGTTCTTACAGAACTGAAAAGTTGATGTTATTTTGTCGTTCATACATTGTTTCATAATTCTTCTGCTCACCTCATCCAGTCATATTCATACTTAACACGGATTGGCTGTAGCAACTTTTCGTATCAAAATTATTCACGTGAGTTATTCTTGCGGCGGTATCTTAGTTTTCAGTTTTGTTATTGTGTACTTTAAATAAACAATGACAAGAATTTTAAGATAAGAGATAATAACAAGGTGTAAGTGTTTCAATAGTTTATTATTTGTGGTCCAAAATCGTTCAGTTTGCGATGTAGTAAGCTTTTAAATAAGTTTATCTATGTAATAGTGTCTTATCGTAAGTTTATCTACGTAATATAAGCTATTTACATACATTATTTTCATAAACTTCGCACAGTATTTAATATTTCGTTCGATATCATATTTATGTTTGTTGTTTTTTGTGCACTGTAGTAAGTATTTATGGTTATTTTTTGTATGGTTGTATATACAGTCGCATCCATATATGAATAACACGTGTGTAACTATAAAAGAAAAATAAACTGTAAAGATTAAAGAATTTTTTTATTTAAAAATATAAAACAAAGTAACAAAAATAAATATTATACAAAAAAATAAAACAAAGAAAAGAAACATAAAGCCTTCTACGGGCATATGATTTGACATGGCGGTGAGGCCATGTCAAATCAGGTTGTACTGGAAAGGTTCAGCCATACCAGGCAGGCAACCGTAAAGGAGTCAGACTAACGATAACCCACTCGAGCAACATGGTTCGCAAGACAATAAAAGACTTACATCAGATCAGTCGGCGCAGGGACCAACAAAAATCTACATCGATTGACAAAGCTGTGGCGGTCTAGTGTCAAAATTACAGAAGAGTGAAACCAGTAGAGGAAGACAGGGAGTAGAATACAGCCAGCAAATAATTGACGACATATGTTGCAAGTGCTACTCTGAGATGAAGAGGTTGGCACAGAGGAATTCGTGGAGAGCTGCATCAAACCAGGCAGAAGACTGATGACACAATAAAAAAAGTTGGGAACCGAAATGAAAAATGCTTTTATCATAGCACAAAAAGACAAATATGTCCTGGGCAGAGTTAGGGATGTAAAAGAAGGGAACTAGCATATCGAATTTAAATCAAAATATCTGCACATATTTGCGGTTTTTTTTGTTTGTTTCTCGATGAATTATCCCCACTTCCTCAGCGCAATGAGCTCTTCTAGGTGCAAGATGTTGCCAAATCTGCGTCTCACAATTTATAGGTTAAAGTCCCTGATCCTGAATCCAAAAGATTCGCCAGCCGTAGTAAACAATATATAATATCATATGGCTGAAGAACATACATGTAGTATCTAAAAAGGTTTTTTTAGGAGTGGATTTGTTCCTGGCGAGGGAGTGTGGTTCGCTAAAACAGTTTTTCGATTTCTGGGAGGAGGCTGGTGATTTTATCGTTGGGGGCATGATTTATCGCCTGAATTAAAACCCTCTGTTTCATGTTGAGGCGTGTAAGCCCTAATAGACACAAATTTATTTGTATCTATAGAGTAGGATGTGTCTACAACAGGGCAGTATCCGAGAGTGGAGATGAATCTATATTAGGAAGTATTCCAGAGTGCGGATGCATGCACCCAAAACTTTAATGACACGTTGTGTCATACATCACATTATAAATACCACGTTATATGACATGGTGGCAAGTGTCATGTTATACGACATGACATCATTTATCACGTTACTTTAATTGACACGATGCGTTATATTACATCACATGGATACTAAGACTAACAAATAAAAAAAAGCGCGACTATCTCAAAATGTTTTGATTTAAATGTCTTTGAAGCTGCCACATAAGCCGAAAAGCTAGTTCCCTTATTCTACATCCCTAACTCTTCTCACAAAATATTCGTCTATTTGTGCTATGATGTGAGCATTTTTGATGCTGGTACAACTTTATATTTCATATTAACAAAACTATCAATTTCATAAACGCTTTGCTTGGTGTCCGTCTACATTTTATATCCTCTCTACATCGACCATCATCTATTATTTTATCAAAATTCATCTTAGACTAGTGCCTCGTTTCCTAATCTATTTTCCTTATCAACGCCTGATTAATTCGACTACCCTCCCTTACTGTTGTTTTACTTTTGTTCATATTAATCGCATTGCCTATGTTCCACTCAACTGCTCTTGCAAGTCTTTCGCCGTTTCTGATAAAACACAACGTAATCAGCAAAGCAAAATTTTTTTCCCTCCAAAACTCTGATCTTTTACCACAAAGATAGGTCTTAATGCTAGAACACTACTGGTAGGGGGGGGGGGGATGTTACACTGTTACTAAACCATCGTAAATTTCACTATTACATATTTTATTCCAAGAAAGGCATAACATACAGTGTGTGCAATAGCTAATTACAATTACGAGGTATCCAATGATATTTCACATATAAAATAAGTACAAAATGACCTATTGTATATTCTATACTGCCAATACCAGATTCTCGGGAATCTCGAATTGGTACCAACTGCATTCCGAAATTGTGCGAGGGTTTACTAACCTAGGGTTAATCAGCATGATGACAAAGGAAGTTTCTTCTAAGAACAAGACAATAACGACTACATCATATAGAGCATTCATGACAAAGCAGTTAAAAATAAAAAATTACCACATTATCAGACCCATTTCTTACTGACAGTTACGCTTAAGGCGTCATTGGACCACACAGTCATCCGGGCCGTCAATTTACACAGCCGACACTAGAGCTGCCTCTGTTCCTACATAATACTATCTAAATATACTTACAGCACAGTTTCCGTCACTGTGTGTTGTTGTTGTGGTGTTCAGTCCTGAGACTGGTTTGATGCAGCTCTCCATGCTAATCTATCCTGTGCAAGCTCCTTCATCTCCCAGTACTTACTGCAACCTACATTCTTCTGAATCTGCTTAGTGTATTCATCTCTTGGTCTCCCTCTACGATTTTTACCCTCCACGCTGCCCTCCAATGCTAAATTTGTGATCCATTGATGCCTCAGAACATGCCCTACCAACCGATTCCTTCTTCTAGTCAAGTTGTGCCACAAACTTCTCTTCTCCCCAATCCTATTCAATACCTCCTCATTAGTTACGTTATCTACCCACCTAATCTTCAACATTCTTCTGTAGCACCACATTTCGAAAGCTTCTATTCTCTTCTTGTCCAAACTATTTATTGTCCATGTTTCACTTCCATACATGGCTACACTCCATACAAATACTTTCAGAAACGACTTCCTGACACTTAAATCTATACTCGATGTTAACAAATTTCTATTCTTCAGAAACGCTTTCCTTGCCATTGCCAGTCTACATTTTATATCCTCCCTACTTCGACCATCATCAGTTATTTTGCTCCCCAAATAGCAAAACTTATTTGCTACTTTAAGTGTCTCATTTCCTAATCTAATTCCCTCAGCATCACCCGATTTAATTCGACTACATTCCATTATCCTCGTTTTGCTTTTGTTGTTGTCCATCTTATATCCTCCTTTCAAGACACTGTCCATTCCGTTCAACTGCTCTTCCAAGTCCTTTGCTGTCTCTGACAGAATTACAATGTCATCGGCGAACCTCAAAGTTTTTATTTCTTCTCCATGGATTTTCATAACTACTCTGAATTTTTCTTTTGTTTATTTTACTGCTTGCTCAATATACAGACTGAATAACATCGGGGAGAGGCTACAACCCTGTCTCACTCCCTTCCCAACCACTGCTTCCCTTTCATGCCCCTCGACTCTTATAACTGCCATCTGGTTTCTGTACAAATTGTAAATAGCCTTTCGCTCCCTGTATTTTACCCCTGCCACCTTTAGAATTTGAAAGAGAGTATTCCAGTCAACATTGTCAAAAGCTTTCTCTAAGTCTACAAATGCTAGAAACGTAGGTTTGCCTTTCCTTAATCTTTCTTCTAAGATAAGTCGTAAGGTCAGTATTGCCTCACGTGTTCCAACATTTCTACGGAATCGAAACTGACCTTCCCCGAGGTCGGCTTCTACCAGTTTTTTCCATTCGTCTGTAAAAAATTCGTGTTAGTATTTTGCAGCTGTGACTTATTAAACTGATAGTTCGGTAATTTTCACATCTGTCAACACCTGCTTTCTTTGGGATTGGAATTATTATACTCTTCTTGAAGTCTGAGGGTATTTCGCCTGTCTCGTACATCTTGCTCACCAGATGGTAGAGTTTTGTAAGGACTGGCTCTCCCATGGCCGTCAGTGGTTTCAATGGAATGTTGTCTACTCCCGGGGCCTTGATTCGATTCGGGTCTTTCAGTGCTCTGTCAAACTCTTCACGCAGTATCGTATCCCCCATTTCATCTTCATCTACATCCTCTTCCATTTCCATAATATTGTCCTCAAGTACATCGCCCTTGTATAGACCCCTATATACTCCTTCCACCTTTCTGTTTTCCCCTCTTTGCTTAGAACTGGGTTTCCATCTGAGCTCTTGATATTCATACAAGTGGCTCTCTTTTCTCCAAAGGTCTCTTTAATTTTCCTGTAGGCAGTATCATCTATCTTACCCCTAGTGAGATAAGCCTCTACATCCTTACATTTGTCCTCTAGCCATGCCTGCTTAGCTATTTTGCACTTCCTGTCGATCTCATTTTTGAGACGTTTGTATTCATTTTTGCCTGCTTCATTTACTGAATTTTTATATTTTCTCCTTTCATCAATTAAATTCAATATTTCTTCTGTTACCCAAGGATTTCTACTAGCCCTCGTCTTTTTACCTACTTGATCCTCTGCTACCTTCACTGCTTCATCCCTCAGAGCTACACATTCGTCTTCTACTGTATTTCTTTCCCCCATTCCTGTCAATTGTTCTCTTATGCTGTCCCTGAAACTCTGTACAACCTCTGGTTTAGTCAGTTTATCCAGGTCCCATCTCCTTAAATTCCCACCTTTTTGCAGTTTCTTCAGTTTTACTCTACAGTTCATAACGAATAGATTGTGGTCAGAGTCCACATCTGCCCCTGGAAAAGTCCTACAATTTAAAACCTGATTCCTAAATCTCTGTCTTACCATTATATAATCTATCTGAAACCTGTCAGTATCTCCAGGATTCTTCCATGTATACAATCTTCTTTTATGATTCTTGAACCAAGTGTTAGCTATGATTAAGTTATGATCTGTGCAAAATTCTAACAGACGGCTTCCTCTTTCATTTCTTAGCCCCAATCCATATTCACCTACTATGTTTCCTTCTCTCTCTTTTCCTACTGTCGAATTCCAGTCACCCATGACTAATAAATTTTCGTCTCCCTTCACTACCTGAATAATTTCTTTTATCTCGTCATACATTTCATCAATTTCTTCGTCATCTGCAGAGCTAGTTGGCATATAAACTTGTACTACTGTAGTAGGCATGTGCTTCGTGTCTATCTTGGAACTATAATACGTTCACTATGCTGTTTGTAGTAGCTTACCCGCACTCTTATTTTTTTTTATTCATTATTAAACCTACTCCTGCATTACCCACAGACGTGCAGGAGACCAGTATAATTCTTCTATTGTTTACCATACACAAAGTAAATTTTACCCTTTTCACAGGATTTCGCCGACCGTTACCGTGCATCTAAAATGTTAAAGCAATCTACCTGTAAACTTCGTTTCCTGGCGTAGCCTTGTACAAAAAGAGAGAATCAACGTGCCTCAGGCAATATTAAGTTTGCAGCTAGATAAACAAACTGGTGATCACTCCAAATCGGGCAAATAATTTCATAATAAGTGTAAATAACTTTCCACAGACGTAGGGTTTCGACAAGGTTCTGACTTTAAACCTTTACTCTTCATAATATACGAGTATGTTAATGACTTGTCCAGCACGATGCTGTGTAAGTCCACATCAATGCAGATATACCACTTTTATTACAGCCAGGAAAGAATTAGGAACATTAAAGCAGGAAAGTAGAGATCATCCCACAGCAATAAGTAATGAAATCTGTATTAATCATGAAAACACTGTGAATGTCTTCCCTAGCTTATGTATTGAAAATGACTATTGTGCTTCATTTAAACTACTTGGGATCCACAGTGAGTCAAAATTAACAAGGAAGAATCGCACTAATTATGTCTGTACTAAGGTAGCATGTGTGATATAGTTGTTAGGTAAACTAAGATCTTGTGCTAGTGGTAAGTTTATTGCTCAATGCATACTATGCCTTTTTTCAAGGCCGCTTGACATAAGCCATTTTGTAATGAGGGAATTCACCTAGAGCAAGAAAAGCTATTTAGTAAAAGAAGTGAGCTGGAAACATGAGTCTTGTAGAACGTATTTCAAAAAACTAAAAATACCTACACTTACGTCCCTCTTTGTGCTAAGTTGTCTAGTACATACAAAACAAGATCAACGTAGTCACGAACTGTGACAATCTGTTCATCAACATGACACATGCCTAAAGCAGCAGATTGATGTCATAGTTGCTAGACTTAAGAAAACTCAAGATTGTTGCAGGTATAACTATTTAACATGTAGCCACTACAGGTACACATTATGTCACTGAATATGTCTGAAAGCGCCATGCAGAAATGGCTTTTAGAAGAAGCATTTTATGCAATAGAAAAGTTCAAAATGTGATCTAAAGATGATCTTACACAATGAAATTGTTCCCTTTAAATTTAAATTAAATAAATCATGTACAGTATGATACGCAATTTTTTATCGTTTTTATAGACAATAATGGTCTAAAATATATTTTACACCATACATATTATATATATAATTGTATACGTAAGCCTGTATATATACAAAAGACGACACAGATTGCTTTTTTAATGTTTAATGACAAATAATAAATTTAAAAAATTCAGAAATGAAATCTAAGCTTTTAACTTTCTTTGTCTTCAGGATGAAAAATAAAAGTGCAGTCGCACAGGATCACACTAGCAGTATGAGACACTGCCATCATAAGTTACCATTAATAAAGCAATAAATTGTGTCACACTAATGTTTACTAGCAGACCAGTTTGATAAATACCATACTCTTTACTACATATCAATTGATTGCTGACCATCAGTGTCTAGTATATGAGGACCCTAAAATTGTTACAGTTACACTTTTAGAAGCAATTTTGCTATTCACAAATATGTACACAATAAACACAATACTGTTGGATGAAAGTTGATGAATTAGCGACCTACACAGTATCTAGAACGTTAGAGACCTTAACATACATACTTTTTAAACAATTATCATATTTGGAATTTTATGACACATAGAATACACTTGTAACATTTATTCCGATACAAGCGAGCAAGTTTAATCAATACTTCATGCGTTTATTTAACTCTGATTACGTGCAGCAGCTGAAACCCGCATCAGGCGCAAGAACAGAGTTGTTCTACCAGAAGCACTCCACACATCACAAGCGAGCACAATCGGAGCATCAGGCTTCACAGTGGCAGAAAAAATAGAACGTAAAACTTTCAAAAAATCTTTCGTAGCAGCACACAGAAATGATGTATGGATGAAGAGACCCACCAAAGAACTATACTAACAGACTCAAAGACATGATCAGAAAACGACGACTAATATTCTGTGGACACATACACAGAATGAGCAACAATATACTCGCAAAAAGGATGTTTGACGTGATACACCGCTCAGCAAAAAAAGAAAAAGCAATTGGTTTCAAGAAAAAGAAGACCTAAAAGTAGTAGGAATTTGTAGGGAAATGATAAATGGGGGAGACAAATTCAGAAACATAAATATGAACATGAAAGTGAAAGTAAAGAAGAAAACAAAAGGTATGGACACAGCAAAGGAAACAGGTACCCAGCCAAAGAATGAAGAGATTTTGAGAGGAGGAAAAGAAGGAAACAAGAAAAAACTGTTCATGTAACAAGCAAGTTAAACACCGTCTCAAAGGCAAAAACATGAATAACAATAATAATAACAACAATAATAATAAACACACAAATATGAAAGCATACAAAAATAACAACTCATTGATGTTTGTGTAACAAGTACAAAATGTTGATATGATAATATCCGTCTTCAAGAACATTTGCTAACCCCTTCAGTTGGCCCATCATTTGTCCTCCAGAGGCTGAGCGGAGCGGGTTCCCGTCTCTCTTTGCGGTATAGAGGATCGAACTAGACTCCTCTATGTGCTAGCCAGAAACGCTGACCACCCACCGACACAACTGTATTAAGCTGAATTCTTTGAAAGCAATGGAATTTACCGGCGTTTATCATTCGGATCAACGTGTAAACAAGGCCGGAAATTCACACGAAACTGAACACAGCACAGCAACCTGAAACACACAACTGTTTACAGGTGATTGGACAGTCACTGCTTTTTACATCGGCCAAACAGACGAATCCTTTGAAGTTGGATATAAAAAAAAACGCACGGTCGTACAAACACCACGATGTTGAAAAAACAAATAGTCTGAGTGCTGGAAGTAAAACAGAAAGATAGGGAGCTAAGCCGCGCGGGATTAGCCGAGCGGTCTGGGGCGCTGCAGTCATGGACTGTGCAGCTGATCCCGGCGGAGGTTCGAGTCCTCCCTCGGGCATGGGTGTGTGTGTTTGTCCTTAGGATAATTTAGGTTAAGTAGTGTGTAAGCTTAGGGACTGACGACCTGGTGCGAATGGTTGCTAACTCCATCGAACGTGGAGGTTTCGTTCTACTTCATCAGTTCCTTTATATAAGGAATTTATAATTGCTGCTAGTTTATTCTAAGTAGTCCTATGCACTGTTTGCTGGCTGTTAGGTTACAAGAAACTACAAACAAGCACTGAGACCTCGAGCAATAATAGGACGACTTACACCCGATGTCGCAAAAACCCTGCATTCGAAAGTGCGGGTGCTTTCCCTAAATACTTTATATTAATAACTGGATGGTTCTCTCATATTCTCCATCCGCGTCAGCCATGTGTGCATGAACCGAGTGGATTATCACGGTGGTTTAGGCACTAGATGTGACAATACCTCGTCTAAAACGTAGTAACTATCGGAGACATATTTTGCCTTGCAATAGGGCAGTGTAGCTGAAGGATGTGACGTCACCCAGTGGATGCATGAAGGTCTATACAGAGCGACGAGTACGATTATGCCGTTTTTGCCGACCATGAGGGTAACATTTATTATAAGCCTACAGGATAGTAACCTGAGTTTCGGTAAATATATTAAGCGCAAATGAAACTTATTTCAACCTATCGTTAACGTACAGGGTTCGTTTTTTATCTTAAGCCAATGAAACATCTCAAAACCTAAGCATCGGGTTAGAAAATACAAAAATACTGTCCGCAGATACCAATGCTGAACCCTGCTACACCCCCAGGGGATGAGTCGCGGGATACCTTTGAAATCTCAGATAAAAACATCCAAGTTTCATTGTAGAACCAGATTGCACGGGAAAAATAACGTAACTTTTGTATGTAACATTTTTGTCGTTGCACAATAGATGGCGCTGTAAAAGACAAATAACACAGTTGAAATCAAAACTGGTATTGTCTCTGGAAGAATGCATTGGACCAAACACATATATACAGACATGTGTGAAACACGGCTAGGTGTTTTGCAGTTTTCTCGCTTTAGCTGTTCTCTAACATTTATTCCTTATCTAACTTGATTTCACTTCGTGGACGTCGTCCCTCATTTATTAAATACATTCCTTCATAAACTTGCAGCGTTATTAGTTAGAATGCAAGTTATTACGCTAGAAGAAAAAATTGAAATAATTTACCTTAATGGAAAAAGTAGTAGGAATGTCAATAATGCTGTATCCTTTTATGATCAAGGTTTTACAAACAACGCGCTTATTTTTGTCGGATTATTTGACAGTTCTCGACCGAGGAAACTGCACAACCACGGAAACGGAACTGTTGAAGAGCACGGCTGTGAAGAACAATGAAATGCGGTATTAGCTGCATATTACAGCGGCAGTTAAGTCGTGAATTGAGAATTAGTCAGACTACTGTTTGCTGCATTGCGAAATGTAGAAAATATCATCCTTTTCGTACTTCCCTTCACCAAGAAATTCATAGCAGTGATTTCCAGAACCGAGTAACGTTTATCAAGTGGTCGCTTCAGCAAATACACAGAAACCCCAGTTTCTTGCTCGAGTATTGTTCTTTGATAAAGAGACCTTCACGAACCACGTGTGACGTCTTCTGGAAAGGTCCTTATAAAAATTAAACTAAACCTATACCAGTCGTTTAAATGGAAGTGTAAAGCAGGTACCAAAACTGACTATTTTCGTCTATAAAAACCGTAGTTAATACGACAGATAATTATGAGACTACAACTCGTTAGTAGGATATATTTCATCTTTAAAATATTAATAAAATCTGTATTTTTTATCAGAGAATAAATATAAATATACAGTGTAAAGACGTTCTTTGTAACGATGGAAATCCTACATCATTGATGTTAAGAGAACTTGTTTCAAAGATATAATACTACTTTTGTCTCTGCTTTTGAAATTACTTATAGTGAGTAAAATACTTAGGCTACGTAGACGGTTACATCGCCTCTCTCTTCGGAACAATTAATTTTTCGGGCAATAACAGGAACAGATTCATGCTACTTCTGATTATCCTTGAGCTATCCGCGAATCTGTATAACGTAATTAAACACTTGCAAGCAAAACTGTAGCCATTTTTAGTAACATTTTTGCCTGTGTACTAACTGTGTTACGAGCGTGCACAATATTGTTGTTGTCGTTGTCTTCAGACCAGAGACTGGTTGGATGCAGCTCTCCATGCTGCTCTATCCTATGCAAGCTTCTTCATTTCCAAGTAACTACTGCACACTACATCCTTCTGAATCTGATTAGCATATTCAGCTCTTGGTCTCCCTCTACGATTTTTACCCTCCACGCAGTCCTCCAATACTAAATTCGTGATCCCTTGATGCCTCAGAACATGTCCTACCCTTCTTCTAGACAAGTTGTGCCACAAATTCCCCTTCTCCCCAATTCTTTTCAGTACCTCTTCATTAGTTACATGATCTAATCTTCAGAATTTTTCTGCAGCGTCACATTTCGAAACCTTCTATTCTGCTCCTGTCCAAACTATTAATCGTCCACGTTTCACATCCATACATGGCTACACTCCACACAAATACTTTGAGAAAAGAGTTCCTGACACTTAAATCTATACTCGTCAACAAATTTCTCTTCTTCAGAAACGCTTTTCTTGCCGTTGCCAGTCTACATTTTATATCCTCCCTACTTCGACCATCAGTTATTTTGCTCCCCAAATAGCAAAACTCCTTTACTACTTTAAGTGTCTCATTTCCTAATCTAATTCCCTCAGCATCACCCGACTTAATTCAACTACATTCCATTATCCTCGTTTTGCTTTTGTTGATGTTCATCTTATAGCCTCCTTTCAAGACACTGTCAATTCGTTCAACTGCTCTTCCAGGTCCTTTGCTGTCTCTGACACAAATACAATGTCATCGGCAAACCTCGAAGTTTTTATTTTTTCTCCATGGATTTTAATTCCTACTCCTAATTTTTCTTCTGTTTCATTTACTGCTTGCTCAATGTATAGATTGAATAACATCGTGGTAAGCTACAACCCTGTCTCACTCCCTTCCCTTTCATGCCCCTCGACTCTTATAACTGCCATCTGATTTCTGTACAAATTGTAAATAGCCTTTCGCTCCTGTATTTGACCCCAGCCACATTTAGAATTTGAAAGAGAGTATTCCAGTGAACACTGTCAAAATCTTTCTTAAAGTGTACAATTGCTAGAAACGTAGGTTTGCCTTTCCTTAATATACGCTTTGCTAATACTGTCTTAAATATACTTTGCCTTTTTGCAAGCAATCCCGACCACATCTTACAACAAAATCGAAAGACTGTAATATCAAAAAAAGAAAGAGAGAGAGAGAGAGAGAGAGGGAGGGAGAGAACGATATACACGGTACAATTAATTGACATAACATGCATTGTTTGAATGTGGAAAACTCATTTTGGTTATGAAAAGTTGAACATCAGCGTTCGTGGAATATGAATGTTTGGTGTGCAATAATTAGTGACAATCTCACTAATCTCTTCTTTATCGATGTCACTTTAAAAAGTGATAAATAACGGGCATTATTTGAGGACGTTGTTTCGAGAGATTCGTAGGAAACTTCTTTCTCCTCATTCTCTGATTTTTCAGTTGGTGCGTCGGCATTAACTTTGGAGTACGTAATTGAAAAATTTCCGTTTTACCCTAGGTGTCGACAGTCTTGGGTTTACGGGGCTGAATCCTAAGTGCTTCAGTTGGTGACGCACCACAAATCCTGCCCCAACTCATGGTTGCTGTTGCTACAGCTATAAAATATGTTTGGTTCTTTCTTTTCTAGGTTTCCACTGTTACTTTTTGTAATGCCATGATGCTCTGCTTCAGATTCATTTTTTGGTGCTGCGCGGAGTGGCCACTTGGTTTGAGGCGCCATGTCACGCATTGCGCAGCCCCTCCCGCTGGAGGTTCGAGTCCTCCCTCGGGCATGGGCGTGTGTTGTTCTTAGCATAAGTTAGTTTAAGTAGTGTGTTAAGTCTAGGGATTGGTGACGTCAGCAGTTTGCTACCTTAGGAATTCACACAGATTTGAACATTATTTGGTATAGCATCACTGTGAAGGCTCCTGGATGATATAGTGATCTCACATTCCAAGTACCGATAAGTAAGTCCGGTTGACGCATTGGCAAAGACTTCCGGCGTAAGAACACACCCTAATTCTGCCAAAGGCCTTCTCAAACAGAGCGGAGAAGCGGATAGAGGTTCAGGGCACTCTCTTGTCCTTGGGGTGGGAAACTGCGCCTAAAGGCGGAAGAATCAGCAATGATCAACGGCATGAGAATGCAGAAGGCAATGAAAACCACTGCATTAAACGCACGTAACGTGTATCCACAGGACATGTGGCCTATAACTGAAGAAGTGTCATGATGATATCTCCATTGGCAAAAGATTCCGGAACAGGCCTCCATTCGGATCTCTGAGAGGGGACTGCCAATGGAGAGGTGCCCACGAGAAAAAGCATCAATAACCAACGAAAGGATAACGTTCTTTCGGAAAAATATCATCCACACAGTTCCGAAGACTGCAAGAGCTGACAAGTGTGAGAATTATCGCACAATCGGCTTAACAGCTCATGCATCCAAGTTACTGAGTATAATAATATACAGAAGAATGGAGAAGAAAATTGAGGAGGTGCCAGATGACGATTAGTTTGGCTTTAGGAAAGATAAAGGCACCAGAGAGGCAATTCTGACATTGCGGGTGATAATGGAAGCAAGACTACAGAAAAATCAAGACACGTTGATAGGATTTCTCGACCAGGAAAAAGCGTTCAACAGTGTCAAACGGTGCAAGATGTTCGAAATTCTGAGAAAAATAGGGATAAGCTACTGTTCAATCTGTACACTGAAGAAGCAATGATGGAAATAAAACAAGGGTTTAGGAGTGGAATTAAAAGTCTAGGTAAAAGGATATCAATGATACGATTCGCTGATAACATTGCTATCCTGAGTGAAAGTAAAGAAGAATTACATGATCTGCTGAATGGAATGAAATACCTAATGAGTACATAATACAGACTGAGAGTATATCGCAGAAAGCCGAAACTAATGAGAAGTAACAGAGATGAGAACAGCGAGAAACTTAACATCAGGCCTGATGGTCAAGAAGTAGACCTATTTAAGGAATTCTGTCTGCTACCTAGGCAGCAAACTAACCAATGACGGACAACAAGGAGTACGTCAAAAGCAGTTTAACAATGACAAAAAGGGCATTGCTTGCCAAGAAAAATCTAATGGTACATTGTATGGTAGTGAAACATGAACTGTGGGAAAACCGAAACAGAAGAAAACGGTAGCATGTGAGGTGTGCTACACACGAATGTTGAAAATTAGATGGACTGATAAGGTAAGAAATGAGGAGGCTCTGCGCAGAATCGGAGAGGAAAGGAATATGTGGAAAACACTCATAAGGAAAAGGGGACAGGATGATAGTGCACCTGTTAAGACATGAGGGAATGGCTTCCATGGTACTAGAGGGAGCTTCAGAGGGCAAAAACTGTAGAGGAAGACAGAGTCTGGAATACATTCCGCATACAATTGAGGACGTAGGTTGCAAGTGCTACTCTGAGATTCAGAGGTTGGCATGGGAGAGGAATTCGTGGCGGGCAGCATCAAACCACTCTGAAGACTGATGACAGTTTTTTTTTTCTGCCTCTTCTTACTTTTCTTGTCTCCATCGTTCGGTTGCCCCCGTTCACAGCCTTGTCTCTGCCATATCCGTCATCCTTATCTATCTGGCTTTTCTTTGTTGAAGTTTTGTAACAGGTGTCAATCTACGTCCAACCTCTGCCGGAGAACGGGTATTTTTATTCAGTGATTTCATCCCTTCGCCTCTGGAGACCCAACTCCCAGTTGCAAGACAGCAGTTGGCTTGTTTTGATCCACCCCGGCTATTTTATTTCCTCGGCGTCCGCCATATCTGGTGAACGGTCCCCTATCCTCCACCTGGGGAGGCACCCGATGGAAGACTAGGAACTCCGCACCGGTTTTTGAGCTCTTAGTGTAAAATAATTTTTACAAACAAGCAACCCGTTGGTGAGAGGTGAGAGGCCACATCTCAAACGAGGACCGCATAGATGAGTGGTGAGAGACATAGTTCAAACAAGCCCTTCCACTGTTTCTGAATATATTCGGTTTTTTGTTTGTGATCCATTGCATTTTTCTTGGTTAGCAGTCGACGACGTGGCGGTGGTCAAACGCCTTTCGGAAACGTAGAAAGACGGAGTCTAGCAGTTCACCTGCGTCTACTTTTTGCGAGATGTCACGTACGAGTAAAATAAGTTGTGTTTCAGGTGAGTAGTTCTCTGAGACTAGCTTGTTTTCCTTCGGGAAGGTCATGATATTTGAGCTTAGTATATGCTCTGGGTTCCTGTAACAGAGAGACGTCCATTATATTGGTCTGTAACTTTGTGCAACCAGTCTTCTAATGTATCGCAGCTGCTCACTTTTCTCTTTTTTAAACGTCTCTGAGTTTTGGTCACATCCTCTAAATTTAAACCCTGAAGCAAACTCTCCTGGGCTCCTGGGACCGTTACGTTCATTCGCATACCAGCCGACTGCTGGACCAGCGAGGAGTGCAACGTGTGCAGTCACGGGGTGACTGGCGCCTGACGTGAGTCACGGCCGACAGAGCAGACGCACGTGGCCGCTGCGACGCTCGCGGCAGCACGCAGCAAGGCAGGCACGTAGGGCGCCTTGTCTCCAGACAAGAGGTCACCTTTCACTCTGCAGCTGCCTCGCTGGATAAAGACGCGTCTCGTGTTCAGGCAGGAGCGCTGGTCAAATCCCGGTATGGTTCTCTCCAAACTGCATTGCTCGATAGTTAAAATTGCAACACCACAGAGACAACATGCTACAAACCTCACATTCATCTACACCTACATCCACATCTACAGCTACATCTACATGGATAATCTGCAAATCACACTTAAGTGCCTGGCAGAGGGTTCATCGAACCATCTTCACAATAATTCTCTATTATTCCACTCTCGAACAGCGCGCAGAAAAAGACAAACACCTATATCTTTCAGTGCGAGCTCTGATGTCCACCCCAAATCCTGTATCGTGTCCGTAACACTCTCTCCCGTATTTCTCGATAACACAAAGGGTGCTGCTCTTATTTGAACTTTCTCGATGTACTCCATTAATCCTATCTGACTGCAAGAGGACAGACAAGCGCAGTGTAGGCAGCCTCTCAAGCAGATCTGTTGCAATTTCTAAATCGCAGTATTTGGTTCGCCTTCGAATTTAAGGTGTTCGTAATTCTAATTCCTACGTATTTAGTTGAAATTTTTGCTCAAATGGTTCAAATAGCTCTCAGCAATATGGGACTTAACATCTGAAGTCATCAGTCCCCTAGAACTTAGAACTACTTAAACCTAACTAACCTAAGGACACCACACACTTCCGTGCCCAAAGCAGGATTCGAACCTGCGACCGTAGCGATCGCGCGGTGCCAGACTGAAGCGCCTAGAATCGCTCGGCCACACCGGAAATTTTCGCTTTTAGATTTGACTGAGTTATCTTGTAACTCAAATTTAACGGATCGCTTTTAGCACTCATGTGCATGACCTCACATTTTTCATTATTTAGCGTCAACTGCCAATTTTCGCACCATACAGATCTCTTTCCTCAAACGTATTGCAGTTTGTTTTGAACATTCAAATGTGTGTGAAATTCTAAGGGACCAAACTGCTTAGGTCATCGGTCCCTAAACTTACACACTACTTAAACCAACTTAAACTAACTTATGCTAAGAACAACAAGCACACCCATGCCCGAGGAGGACTCGAACCTCAGTGACTTGGCGCCTCTAACCGCGCGGCCACTCCGCGCGGCAATTTGTTTTGATCTTCTGATGACTTTGCTAGATGATAAATGACAATTTCATCTGCAAACGATCTGAAACAGCTTCTCAGATTGTCTCCTAAATCGTTTATATAGAAAAGGAACAGCAGAGGGCCTATAACACTACTTTGGGGAACGCCAGAAATCGCTTCTGTTTTACACGATAACTTTCCGCCAATTACTACGAACTGTGACCTCTGACAGGAAATCACAAATCTAGTGAAATAACTTAGACGACATTCAATAAGCATGCAATTTCACTACAAACCTGCTTGTATGGTACAGTTTGAAAAACATCCTGGAAATGTAGACATACGGAATCAGTTTGAAATCACTGTCAAGGACGTGTAAGGACCTAGTTGCGTTTCAGCGTTAATAGTACTACATGCCAGGACAGACAAATGATTACAACTTCAGCGCAAAGTACGTAAGAGTTATGCCATCTACATCCTGTTTATAAGGAAAGATTAGGCAGCGCGTTATTTAGGAATGACATTTGTGGTTGTTTGTTATTGACCTTACGACCTATTTTAGGCAGCGCGTTATTTAGGAATGACATTTGTGGTTGTTTGTTATTGACCTTACGACCTATCTTAGCAGACAGGTTAAAGAAAGTCAGACCTGTATATATAGTAATGGTACACCTAGAGAAATCTTTCTACAATGTTGACTCTTTGAAATTCTGATGGTAGCAGAGATAAAATATATGTAGCGTAAGATTTTATACAATTTGTACAGAAACTACGCTGCAGTTGTAACAGTCGGAAGACATGAAAGGTAAGAAGTAGATGAGAAGGGAGTCCCACAGGCTTGTAGCATATCTCATATGTTATTCAATGCGTACGCTTGAAAAGAAATAAAGGAAACGAAAGAAAAATTAGGAGAAAGAACTGGAGTTCAGGGGTGAGAAATGTAAACTTTGCGGTTTGCCGACGACATAGTAATTACGTCAGAGAAAGTAGAGCCGTTGAACGGAAGGGATAATGCGATGGAAACGGATTATAAGATGAGCATAAAAAACGAAGGTAATGAAATGTACTCAAATCCTATCAGGCCATGTCGACGGATTTAAATTAAGAAATGAACCGTTTAAAGTAGTAGATGCGTTTTGCTATTTGCGCCTTAAAATAATTGATGATGGGCAAAGTAGAGAGAATATAAAATGCACACTAGTTACAACAAGAAAAGCATTTCGAAAAAAGAGGAATTTGTTAACACTGAAGACAAGTTTAGGTGTTTAAAAGCCTTTTGTAAAGTTATTAATCTGAAGTGTAGCCTTTTACGGAGAAGAAACATGAGCGGTAAGTAGTTCAGACAAGAAGAAGATAGATTGTAACTTCTGAAATTTTCACTGCGTATTTCTCCTTCTAATAATTTTCGTGTGTGCAACCGGATCCCGTCGATATTCTATCACGATATTTCGGCCCAGAGAGGTCCGGCCATCTTCAGGCAAGTAGATAACTACTGAAGAGCCTATGTGCATTCACGGTATTTATGCCGAACGTCGCGCATTCGAAATGTGCTGTCTTTCGGCGCATGCGCATGCACCGGGTCTCTTCAGCACTTATCTACTCACCTGAAGATGCCCGGACGTCTCTGGGCCGAAATATCGTGTCAGAATGTCGACAGTATCCGGTTGCACACCCGAAAAATATTAGAAGGGGATAGACTGCTTGAAATGTAGTGCCATAGAAGAACGCTGAAGATTAGACGAGTATATCACGTACCTAATGAGATTGTACTGAATCGAACTTGAGAGATAAGAAATCTATGACAAGACTTGAGCAACAGAATGGATTCGGTTGTCGGACAGACTCTGAGGCACCAAGAAGTTGTCAGTTTGGCAATGGAGGGAAGTGTGGGGAGTAAAAACTGTAGATGAAACCCTAGGGATGTATACGTAAGCAGATTCACAAAGATGTGGGTTGCAGTAGTTATTCGGAGATGATGAGGCCTGCACAGTACAGCTGCGTGGTGAGCTGCCACGAAACAGTCTTCTGACTAAAGATGACGACGACGACGACGACGACGACGACGACGACGACAACAACAACAACAATTGTTCGTTTACGAGAAGATGATGTAACAGTGAATAACGTCTACCAGCATATGTCAGTAATATAGCAATGTTGCTGCTCGCATTGGTCAGAGTGTCGTGCGAATGTGGAATCGATGGGTTCAGTAGGGATATAATCCACTCTTAAGAACACCACGCGACTGTAGCAACAGAGGACAGACATAGTGTTCGCTCCACTGGGCAGGGTCGAACAGCCTCGGGTCCCGCACCTTGAGCAAGGCCACGGGCTTATTTGCAGCAAGACAAGTATATTATGTGGACAGTTCGACGACGTCTGGAGCAGTAGACTCGCCAGCTCAGAGGCCATTGATGGCTCTTCCCTCGACGCCTATAACGCTCCCACTAAATCGAGATGAAAAGTCTGGGGATAGCGATATACACGTATACCTGTAGCTACAGTATCACATACACAAGGTACAAAAGGACAGTACATTGGCGGAGCTGTCATTTGTAGTCAGGTGATTCAAGTGAAAAGGTTTCCGACGTGGTTACGGCCGCACGACGGCAGTTAAGTTTGAACGTAGAATGGTAGTTGCAGCTAGAAGCATGGGATATTCCATTTCGGAAATCATTGCTGAATTCAATAATCCAAGATTCACATCGTCAAGAGTGTGCGGAGAATGCAAAATTTCAGGCATTACCTCTCACCTTGAACAACCGTAGCCGATGGCCTTCACTTAACGACCGAGAGCAGCGGTGTTTGCGTAGAGCTGTCAGTGCTAACAGAAAAGCAGTACTGACTGAAATAATGTGGGACGTAGACGAAAGTACGTTAGGACAGTGCGTCGAAATTTGGCGTGAATGGGCTGTGGCAACAGACGACCGACGAGAGCGTCTTTGCTAACAGCACAACATCGCCTACAGCGCCTCTCCTCGGCTCGTGAGGATATCAGTTGAACTCTAGGCGACTGAAAAACCGTCGTCAGATTAGTCCCGATTTCAGTTGGTGAGAGCTGGTGGTAGCGTTAATGTGTCGTGCAGACCCAACGAAGCCTTGGACCCAAGTTGTCAACAATGAACTGGGCATCTGGTGGTGACTCCATGTTGGTGTGGGCTGCGTTTACATCTTTGACTGGAAATGGTTATGTTAGGATAGTTAGAGGCAATTTTCACCCTTTCATGGACTTCATGCTCCTTAACGTCGATGAAATTTATATGATTGACAAAGCTCCATGCCAGCGAGCCACAGTAGTTCGCGATTGGTTTGAAGAACATTCTGGACCACTTTAACGAATGATTTGGCCACCCAGATAGCCCAACATCCATCTAACATTTATGAGACATAATACAAAGATCTGTTCGTGCACAAAGTGTTGCACTGGCAACACTTTCGCAAATATGGACGGCTATAGAGGCAGCATTGCTCAATACGTCTGCAGAGGACTTCCAACCACCTGTTGAGTCCATACCACGTCGAGTTGTTGCAGTATGCCGGGCAAAAGGAGGTCCGACACGATACTGGGAGGTATCGCATGACCTTTGTCACGCTAGTGTATAATCGCGATAAATTACCTTTTTTTTATTCCCAAGCGAATTGTTAGCTCATAACGTGAAACTGAAATAACGGATGTACAATGTTTACTGAATTATAACTTAATTATAGAATATGGGCTGTTAATTGGGAATAATCCTGTCAGTAATTGTTTTTGCAAAATTTGTTACATATTCTCGACGACTAACAGGAGCCAAGCCTTCATTAATCTGTATAAACGTTTTCTGTACTCATTCCTGACAATTCTCTTATTTACGGCATCTCAGAATACCTACTGCCTTCCAGCGTATTGCTAGCCTCCACCGGCTGCTTACACCATATCGACCAGTTAGCAATAAGGCAAAAGTACGCACCTCATACAGGATCTTAAGGTTTATTTACATTGCTTTTCTATAGCTGGTGTCTACCGCATCCTGTAATATATCGTATTGGGTGTTATCCGGCCTGGCTCATTCAGCAGTCATGCTTTGTATATTTTCAAAAGTATGTTTCAGATGTACTCAATTTTATTATAACAGCCCACCAATGTAGTTTGAATCTTAACGTGGATAACTTCCCGATTGCTGGGACTCCGTAATTGTCAGTCTACAATATGAAAGCATAACTATTATAAACTTGAAGGTGCGTCAGTTCTGACGTGAAATCGATTGTTGTGAATGAAGTATCTTCATACAGCAATGTGGCATTTAGAACCACCTCATCAATCTTGACCTTTTTAATTTCTATAATTTTTATGATAATTTCAATGCTTATTGAGTGCTAAGTGTTTTTCATTGTTGTTCACAATGTCTCTGAGCTGTGGTTGCCCTTACCAGAAAGTTGTTTCTATCAGATTACTTGAGGTTAATGTTGTTAGATTTTCATTAAAGGATAGATATTGCTACAAGGTGTACTGAATGTAAATGTTTGGAAGTTTGCCGACTCGTTTCATAATTATAATCACATTAAACTATCTCAACGAAACGCCCGAAGTTCAAATGGGTTCAAATGGCTCTGAGCACTATGGGACTTAACATCTATGGTCATCAGTCCCCTAGAACTTAGAACTACTTAAACCTAACTAACCTAAGGACATCACACAACACCCAGCCATCACGAGGCAGAGAAAATCCCTGACCCCGCCGGGAATCGAACCCGGGAACCTGGGCGTGGGAAGCGAGAACGCTACCGCACGACCACGAGATGCGGGCAAACGCCCGAACTCTTCCCTTTATCTAATGCGTTGTACGCTGAGATTTCACATTTCTCTTTTTTGTGTGTTACATGCGAAGAAGTTTGGGGAGCAAAATAACTGATGATGGTCGAAGTAGAGAGGATATAAAATGTAGACTGGCAATGGCAAGGAAAGCGTTTCTGAAGAAGAGAAATTTGTTAACATCGAGTACAGATTTAAGTGTCAGGAAGTCGTTTCTGAAAGTATTTGTATGGAGTGTAGCCGTGTATGGAAGTCAAACACGGACGATAAGTAGTTTGGACAAGAAGAGAATAGAAGCTTTCGATATGTGGTGCTACAGAAGAATGTTGAAGATTGGGTGGGTGGATAACGTAACTAATGAGGAGGTATTGAATAGGATTGGGGAGAAGAGAAGTTTGTGGCACTACTTGACTAGAAGAAGGGATCGGTTGGTAGGACATGTTCTGAGGCATCAAGGGATCACAAATTTAGCATTGGAGGGCAGCGTGGAGGGTAAAAATCATAGAGGGAGACCAAGAGATGAATACTCTAAGCAGATTCAGAAGGATGTAGGTTCCAGTAGGTACTGTGAGATGAAGAAACTTGCACAGGATAGAGTAGCATGGAGAGCTGCATCAAATCAGTCTCTGGACTGAAGACCACAACAACAACAACATGCGAAATATATATTACAGCAACTGAAACGTTCAGTATGTGAGCTTGTCAAGACAGCTTCATATCGAAAGAACCTTCTCAGTGAGAAACTTTAAGAGTCTGCATACTGCAACGTACGAGATTTGAACCAACATTGGCAACTTACAAGCATATTTCTACTTGGTTTTTGTTTCCTACATATTCTGTCTTTTAACATATTTTTTTGAACTATCAGTTATGTCATTTTTTGTGTCGAGTTGTTTATTATTAGGACTTATCAGCATTTATAAACATGGAACACATAATTACGAGAAAGAAATAAACTTACTTCTGATTTATCTTTGTCCGTTTCAGTTTTCATAACAAATTAAGACTCTTTCGGGTAGACTTTGAGAGTATTATCTTCAAGAATGGGGTTTCGTGGTTGCCTTTCCATTTTTAACTGGTTTTTTTCTCTCTCCAGGGTATTTTCGATACCGAGTCGGTGACGTCCTGTCTGATGGCTTTCAGCAGGAGAACTGCGTGCCTCAAGATAGTGTTTTAAGTGTGACTGTCTTTGCCATAGCTATTAATAGCATCACGCCTGTAGTGAAAAGTCTGTCCAATGTTCTTTGTTTATGGATGACTGCCTGTACTTTTCTCTTCTTCAAGCATTGCAACAACACATTAGTTGTAACTAACTCTTCGACGTTTGGGCGAATGGGCGCACAAGAGTGGTTTTATGTTTTCAATTTAGAAATCTGAGTGAATTCTTTTTAACCATTCACATTCCATTTTAAGCTTTCCTGAAATGAGGACGAGGGACATTGATCTTAATTCTAAAGACACGGTGAGGTTTCTGGCCCTCATATTTGACTGTAGACATACATGGTTGCCACATTTTAAGCATCTGAAAAAAAACTGTCCCTTAAAGCTGTAAGTGTTTTAAACTGTCTCAGACACAGTACACGGGGAGCGGATAGGACTTGTGTGCTCCGGTTTTAGAGGGCATTTGTGCGACCTCTGCTAGATCATAGGTGCACCGTGTATGGGTCTGCAAGATCCTATTTAAAGATGTTGAACGCGGAGCACCATGAAGGGCTTCGACTGAGCACTGCGTCAATCAGAACAAGCCCCATACCGAGCCTCTGTGCAGAGGCTGCCGGACCTCCACTTCACATCAAGCGACGGCTACTTACGGTGTGCCAGACATTTAAAACACTGTCCACAAAGGCGATGGGCACACTCCTCCTGAATTAAATCAAATAGCCAGATCTTTCTAAAGAGTGGATAATGTATGATTCAGAAAAAATGAATGGTAGTTTATCTTCATGTCGCATCTTTACGAAAACGTCCCCCAAGCTACAAAAAATGTGATATAGACCATGTGCACATGTGGATTTACAAACCTTATTAGTACATGGAGCTTTTTTCATCTATGAAAACAGAAAATAAAGAAAGCTCCGTTGTTTTTTTTTTTCAATTCATTGGCTGCCAGGCAGTATCCAGCATTTCAATCATAATGCCAATTATGACTGATATGAAAGTAAGCACAACACAACAACCACTCTGTGAGTGGAGAAAAAAATTTCGACTTTGCTGGGAAGCGAATGTGGGAACCTTTAACTCGCAATCCGCCGCGCTGACCACGCAGTTACAGAGGCTCTCGAAAAATCGAGCTCTTCAGAACTATACATTAACGCAGAAAAGCCTTCCAGCATGTTTCCGTTCTTGATTTCAAAAGACTATCTCAAATTTCAGAAGCTCTATAAACGTTTACATGCTTTTGAGTGATTTGTTACTTCTTATCCTTTGACTTAGCATCGCATTCATAATGTGTAGCCAGCGACCATAAAAGCTGCGCCTTCGGCCACCGCATAGTCGTAGCGAGTCGCACCGATTCCGGCATCACTCCCCTCCCAATAGCGCAGCACTCGCCACCACTCTCACCGATCGGACTGTTCGCTCTCTGGCTAGCTCACTGCTCACCACCATTCTCAGGGGTCAGACTGCAAGGTAGCTCACCAGCTCAATGCTCCCTACCATTTTTAAGCGTGCATCGCAAACTAGCTCACTGCTCCCCATCAAGGCAACTAGCTCTCGCGGACGAAATTGCGCAGAGCAGACCATATGACGACTTGAGGCGTCAATCTGTTGTCTGTGCTCTTGGCACAGTGAAACGACCAGCAACTCACATTCATGACTGAGCGTATCCTTATTTGATCTGCACTTATCGTCATTTTCTTGTGTTGTTGGTCTGCCATTTCTTTGTTGTGTGAGTGTTCTTGTTAGGTGTGCTATTATGTCTTCTTCTAGGTCTGTCGCATTTATAGTTACTTTCGTTGGTGTGTCGGTAGCCTTTATGCGCCTTTTAATTACTCTCGGTGGATAGGATACTAAATGTGACGGTTATTTTCATATACATGATAGTCCATGTGTACAGATTATCTCAGGAGTAATGGTCAACATTTAGAGATACGACAGGAAAGATAATTTGAAGCAAAAAACTAAATACGGGCAAATGTTCCATTTCAAATGATTTCTGAGACGAAAAATGTTCAAAGTTACTTTTGTATGTTTTCCTTGAATAACACGAAATCTGCAGCCTGTAGCGAAAACTTGTCGAAGTACTAAATTAAACTACAGGGTGATTGTAATTAATGTTAAACTTTCGAAACACTGTAAAAATAACACCGCTGGTCAGAATGACGTCAAACTGCAACGTAATATTACAGGAGAAGCGGGAAAACGTATGACAGAAGAAAAATAATAGTGTGAAAATTGGTCAATAGATGGCGCTGAATGTGTCTGAATACGTAAATGAAAACACCTGTCATGCGCACGAACCGAGCGCACTGGACTCGCATTCCGGAGGACGACGGTTCAATCTCGCGTCCACTGAAGTTGGTATAAACACGCCAGGTACACGGCTTTTCCTCCTTGCGAGTCTGCGAAGTTCGCCATGACTGTCTTAATGCAGGATCGCGCTATGCTTGTAAAGCTGTATTACAAGAATGATGACTGTGCACACGTCGCTCTGCAGGAGTTCCGGACACTGAAGCATTTGGAAAAAGGCATTCATCAGATGACTTCCGTGAGGCTGGATAAAATGATTCGGAAATTCGAAAAGATGGGTTCTTTTGGTGTGCAAACTGGTAGAGGGAGGAAACAAATTGATTCGACGTCAGTGGAAGCAGTAGCCACAGCAATGCAGGAGGAGACGAGTGGTGGTGTGCAAACGTGTAGCGCACGGAGAATTGCCCAAACATTGGACATACCCAT
This sequence comes from Schistocerca nitens, assembly GCF_023898315.1. Classification (NCBI taxonomy): domain Eukaryota; kingdom Metazoa; phylum Arthropoda; class Insecta; order Orthoptera; family Acrididae; genus Schistocerca; species Schistocerca nitens. The sequence goes on along the minus strand of NC_064614.1, from coordinate 1,002,537,146 downwards.
GAACACGGTGTGTAAAATTATACAAAACATCCTGCTTCGCATACTATTCAGAATAACCCCTGCGCACGAGTTGCTTCCTGTTGACCTGCCAAGAAGAGAGACCTTTGCCTTAGAATGTCTTGCTTGCATGGAAGAGGACAATGATTGGCAGTGGGAGATTTTGTGGACAGACGAAACCCACTTCCACCTGACAGGGACTGTCGAATATGGGCAACGGCAAATCCACACGAAAATCAACCAGAAGCACTTCGTCCTGAAAAGTTCACTGTGAGGGCTTACGGCATCATTTATTATAGGGCCATATTGTTTTCGAAGAGACAGGTGCTTCCAGTCCTGTAACCTGTACCGTCGCTGGTAAGCGCTGTAAGTGTCTTTTGCACAACCACGTCATTCAAGCTCTCCAGCAGTGTGGATGTGTTGATGATAGCACACTTCCACACATTGTAAACCCAGTTAAGCAGCTGCTAAAGCGCCATTTCGAGAATACTGCAATTATCAGCCGCCATTTCTCTACAGCTTGGCAGTCCCAATCACCTGATCTTAATCTGTGTCACTTCTGGCTGTGGGGCTATGTGAAAGATGTTGTGTTCAGTGTTCCGACTGCAAACCTATCTGCACTGAAGGCACGCATTGCGCAACACATTCTGAACGTGACCCCGGAAACACTTCGATCAGTTGTGGAACATGCTGTTTCTCGATTTCAACTTTTTGCAGAAAACGTTGGACAGCATATTGTACATGTTTTGCGCCTGCCACACGGAAAGTAATAATCCGATTTGATTTTGATTGATGCTCCTTATGCGGCTTTTGGCCTCAGGACAATTAAAAACAGATGTGAGTTATGCTTTTTATGAGGTTTTTGGTCTCAGGACAATTAAGAACCGATTTTTCCTATCTGATGTGGTATGAGCTTGCCGTGGAGGATGGACTTACGTAACTAATTGTATTGCACCTGCACACCCATGCACGCTGAGTAGTACAGTTTATTTAACATCAAATGTACAACTTAGGCATTGTTGTATGATTCATTTGTCATTTGTAGTCGACCACTATTAAATTACGATGCTTACAGCGCCATCTATTGCTACAATTTATAATATTCCGTTGTAGTTTGACATCATTCTGACCAGTGGTTTTATCTCTACAGAGGTTTGAAAGTTCAACTTTGATTATAATCACCCTGTACATCAAATTTCCTTTCAAAGGGTCCTATTCATCTTTTCTCAAGGACTCTTAGGTTGTATGAAGAGAGCAAGAAAATATGGAAATTCTTGTGCATGCATTGAGGTGTAGGTAAGTCAGTTTGAGGTACTTTCTCGACTTAATAGACCACATGTCCTGTATCAAAATATTCGTCTCGACTTTATCTGCTCTACTTTGGTATGTTGGAAACAATGACAATGTACTGAATAATAAAGAACATATAAAACGATGTACATTTAATATGTTCTATCTCGGAAACCAGTCAGAAGAGTGTGTATGTCCATAAGAAGTTTTCTGCTTCAAATGATCGTTCCTGTCACATCCCTGAATGTTTACCATTCATCCTGAGATAACCTGTATATTATGTTTAATTTTTTATTTATTCATTTAACCTAAACAGATTAATGCCCTCAGGAGTCCTCTTACATCTGACCAGAGTTTTATATGAAACCTCAAATCTTATTAAAATTACAGTTACTTAAAAAATCACAATATTTATGCCATGATATCTCTTCTTCTCTCCGTATGGCCACGCGGTCTGGCGTGCCTTACCACTGTTTGCGCAGCTCCACCAGTCGGAAGTTCGAGTCCTCCCTCGGGCATGGGTGTGTGTGTGTGTGTGTGTGTGTGCGTTGCCTTAGCGTAAGTTAGTTTAAGTTAGATTAAGTAGCGTATAAGCTTAGGGACCGATGACCTCGGCAGTTTGGTCACTTAGGAACTTGAAGGAAAACCCTGTGGGGATTATATAAATGTTTGAGAATGTATGAAAAATTTAGTTTACTGACAACAATTCTTTTCCCAAAACAAAGGCAGACATAAATTATGCTAAACAAGTTATGATTGAATACCGTAAACAACTAACAGGTGGTTTAAGACCACAATGGACAAGGATCCTGGGTAGCAGAAGTGAGTCAAGCACTCTGGCCCTAAAAATGTGGGTAATGCAATCTGAATTGATCTGACGCTGAGCAGGCTTTGATTGTTCAAATCTACAGAATTTTCTCTATATAGGTGCAGCTGAGAGCAAGTGGCGATTGAGATCTTTGGGCCCTGACAAGGCTGGAGCAGCAGTACGTTACCCTGTTTGCTTCACGCGGCGATGTAACTTGTAGCTGGCGAGATGTGTGCGGCGGAGGCGAGACGTGAGGCAGCACCTGTAAATCGATCGCGGCCATGAAAGAAATGCAAAAAAATCTCAGTTTAGCGATCAAGCAGGCGGATTGCAATTTACTATCTACCAGAGCCATGAATCACGGTAGATTTCAGTGTGTGACAAACTCATTCGCTGGTCGTACCAAGCACCAATTTGGCTCACTTATATGACAGAGCGCACCCGGACACCAAACGTCAAGACTGGTAAACCAAAAACGAATAAGTGTACCTTTGGCAAACGAGTGGTCAGAGACATTTGAAGTCACACTGTTGGTACAGTAAGAACTTCACCACAGGTTCCCCTCCCCAGTCTAAACTACTTGCAAGTGAAGTCAGTCTCAGGACAGGTCCCAAGCACCAACCACAAATGCCAAAGCATCAACCAGAAGCCTCCTTACCAGAGCAAAGTCCAGCACCCGAGTGCTTCGCACTTCTCAGAAAAAATTCCCTTTTCCCACAAAATGCATGAACGACACCACCCTCATGCTGTCTTGAGCCAGTCATAGGGCTCTAGAGGCGCTAACTCTCCCCTCCCACACGACAGCACAAACTCATGTCGAACCAGGACAAGAGTTACGAAATCTGAGTTTCTGGAAAATAAAGAAACAGACAATTTCTGGCTTTTTAAGTTTTTGTGGAGGGGGAAGATGTTTTTCTCTGAAGTCGTGTCGCTTCCCATGGCAACAAGCAAACAGATGCAATCTTAAAGATCCAGAATGAGATTTTCACTCTGCAGCGGAGTGTGCGCTGATATGAAACTTCCTGGCAGATTAAAACTGTGTGCCGCACCGAGACGAGGTACTGGCGGAAGTAAAGCAGTGAGGACGGGCGTGAGTCGTGCTTGAGTAGCTCAGAGGGTAGAGAGCACTTGCCCGTGAGTGGCGTAGTTCCCGACTTCGAGTCCCGGTCCGGCACACAGTTTTAATCTGCTAGGAAGTTTCAATATTAAAGATCTTCATCTAAGTCACCTGTACCTTGGAGCTTGTTAGTCATAGCTGTGAGGTGTAATAAAGAGTCTATCTGTAAGCGTTTCTCAGATGCCAGAGTTTATTATACAACTGAGGCAGCCAATGGAAGTAGGTCACAGGCCTATTAGCAGTGTTGGTGAACATGAAAACTTGTGAATATATATTACACTTGGATGTGCACACAGTGCCCAGTTTACAACTCCACTGTGTAGATGCATCCCTTAAGTCCGTCGCCCCCAGCCCAGCCTTCAGCTGGTGCCAATGCAGGTATTGCAGCATTGTTCTGCTGGAGACCTGTCTCAATGAGCGGCTGCTCTGTCTGCCCTGTACAGCTGTGGACCTCTCCTGCAAGAATTACTGAGGGATGGGCTCGCCACCAATTGCTTTAAACTCCAAGCATGTCGTTTCTACATGCTAAGAACCACAAACATACCTAACGCTTTTAGCGCCCTACCAGGCTCCACAACGTCTGCTCAGGCCATTAACTTTCTAGAGTCTCGCTCAAGGTGTGTCTGGTTGTGATAAAATCTTTAATAACTCTCTCTATACAAAAAAATAGGTGAGAGAGTAACTTGTCCTCTCTCAAATTTACCACAAATTTTCGAATTTTTCCTCTGCATTAGTAGGCATTTGCCTGTTGCCCCTCTTAGCTGAAATTGTTAATTTTCCTCTGGATTTCTAAATATCCTCTGCCCAATGGGAGTAAATATCACCAGTTTTGGTAATCTGTCATCTTCCATTCTTTTGACATAATCCTTTCAGTTGTTTCTGAAATCTTTAATCTGGTCATTTAAGTTTTACACACTCAGTTCTTTCCTGATGTCTACATTCACTCTCCTGTCAGATGAAATACACCCAGCTACTCTTATTAGCAATTGGATCTCTAGCACTTGTATTCTGAGGGGAATGAGTGTTTTACTATGTCGTCCAGAAAAGAGTGTCAGTGTCTAGGGAGCAGTAGTTATTATGAGCAGTAGTGTATCAACAATAAGCTTGGTTGGGACAATGGGAATAGCTGCAGCTTCTACTTTGCCTACTCTTCCCTAGATGCCACAAGCTTTTCCATAGAGCATCTGGTCTTTATGTCTTATTTTAATGTGTTGGCATGTATTAGTTATTGTTTCTCTCAGATTGATTGATTCTGTTTGCTTTCTGCATGTTGTTGTTGTTGTTGTTGTTGCTGTTGTTGTTGTTGTTGTCTTCAGTCCTGAGACTGGTTTGATGCAGCTCTCCATACCACTCTTTCCTGTGCAAGCTTTTTCGTCTCCCAGTACTTACTGCAACCTACATCCTTCTGAACCTGCTTAGTGTATTCATCTCTTGGTCTCCCTCTACAGTTTTTACCCTCCACGCTGCCCTCCAATGCTAAATTTGTGATCCCTTGATGCCTCACAACATGTCCTACCAACCCATCTCTTCTTCTAGTCGTACCACAAACTTCTCTTCTCCCCAATCCTATTCAATACTTCTTCATTAGTTATGTGATCTACCCATCTAATCTTCAGCATTCTTCTGTAGCACCTCATTTCGAAAGCTTCTATTCTCTTCTTGTCCAAACTATTTATCGTCCATCTTTCACTTCCATACACGGCTACACTCCATACAAATACTTTCAGAAACGACTTCCTGACGCTTAAACCTATACTCGATGTTAACAAATTTCTCTTCTTCAGAAATGCTTTCCTTGCCATTGCCAGTCTACATTTTATATCCTCTCTACTTCGACCATCATCAGTTATTTTGCTCCCCAAGTAGAAAATTCCTTTACTACTTTAAGTGTCTCATTTCCTAATCTAATTCCCTCAGCATCACCCGACGTAATTCGACTACATTCCATTATCCTTGTTTTGCTTTTGTTGATGTTCATCTTATATCCTCCTTTCAAGACACTATCCATTCCGTTCCTCTTCCAAGTCCTTTGCTGTCTCTGACAGAATTACAATGTCATTGGCAAACCTCAAAGTTTTTATTTCTTCTCCATGGATTTTAATACCTACTCCGAATTTATCTTTTGTTTCCCTCACTGCTTGCTCAATATACAGATTGAATAACATCGGGGAGAGGCTACAACACTGTCTCACTCCCTTCCCAACCACTGCTTCCCTTTGATGTCCGTCGACTCTTATAACTGCCATCTGGTTTCTGTACAAATTGTAAACAGCTTTTCACTTCCTGTACTTTACCCCTCCCACCTTCAAAATTTGAAAGACAGTATTCCAGTCAACATTGTCAAAAGCTTTCTCTAAGTCTACAAATGCTAGAAACGTAGGTTTGCCTTTCCTTAATCTAGCTTCTAAGATAAGTCGTAGGGTCAGTATTGCATGTCGTGTTCCAACATTTCTACAGATTCCAAACTGATCTTCCCCGAGGTCGGCTTCTACCAGTTTTTCCATTCTTCTGTAAAGAATTCGCGTTAGTATTTTGCATCCATGACTTATTAAACTGATTGTTCGGTAATTTTCACATCTGTCAACACCTGCTTTCTTTGGGATTGGAATTATTATATTCTTCTTGAAGACTGAGGGTATTTCGCCTGTCTCGTACATCTTGCTCACCAGATGGTAGAGTTTTGTCGGGACTGGCTCTCCCAAGGCCGTCAGTAGTTCTAATGGAATGTTGTCTACTCCCGGGGCCTTGTTTCGACTCAGGTCTTTCAGTGCTCTGTCAAACTCTTCACGCAGTATCGTATCTCCCATTTCATCTTCATCAACATCCTTTTCCATTTCCATAATATTGTCCTCAAGTACAACGCCCTTGTATAGACCCTCTATATACTCCTTCCACCTTTCTGCTTTCCCTTCTTTGCTTAGAACTGGGTTTCCATCTGAGCTCTTGATATTCATACAAGTGGTTTTCTTTTCTCCAAAGGTCTCTTTAATTTTCCTGTAGGCAGTATCATCTATCTTACCCCTAGTGAGATAAGCCTCTAAATCCTTACATTTGTCCTCTAGCCATCCCTGCTTAGCCATTTTGCACTTCCTGTCGATCCCATTTTTGAGACGTTTGTATTCATTTTTGCCTGCTTCATTTACTGCATTTTTATATTTTCTCCTTTCATCAATTAAATTCAATATTTCTTCTGTTACCCAAGGATATCTACTAGCCCTCGTCTTTTTACCTACTTGATCCTCTGCTGCCTTCACTACTTCATCCCTCAAAGCTACCCATTCTTCTTCTACTGTATTTCTTTCCCCCATTCTTGTCAATTGTTCCCTTAGGCTCCCCCTGAAACTCTGTACAACCTCTGGTTTAGTCAGTTTATCCAGGTCCCATCTCCTTAAATTCCCACCTTTTTGCAATTTCTTCAGTTCATAACCAATAGATTGTGGTCAGAGCCCACATCTGCCCCTGGCAATGTCTTACAATTTAAAATTTGGTTCCTAAATCTCTGTCTTACCATTATATAATCTATCTGAAACCTGTCAGTATCTCCAGGCTTCCTCCATATATAGAATCTTCTTTTATGATTCTTGAACCAAGTGTTAGCTATGATTAAGTTATGCTCTGTGCAAAATTCTACCACACCTCTTTCGTGTCTTACCCCCAATCCATATTCATCTAATACGTTTCCTTCTCTCCCTTTTCCTACTGACGAATACCAGTCACCCATGAATATTAAATTTTCGTCTCCCTTCACTATGTGAATAATTTCTTTTATTTCATCATAGATTTCTTCAATTTCTTCGTCATCTGCAGAGCTAGTAGGCATATAAACTTGTACTACTGTGGTAGGCATGGGCTTCGTATCTATCTTGACCACAATAGTGCGTTCACTATGCTGTCTGTAGTAGCTTACCCGCATTCCTATTTTCCTATTCATTATTAAACCTACTCCTACATTATGCCTATTTGATTATGTGTTTATAACCCTGTAGTCACCTGACCAGAACTCTTGTTCCTCCTGCCACCGAACTTCACTAATTCCCACTATATCTAACTTTAACCTATCCAGTTCCCTTTTTAAATTTTCTAACCTACCTGCCCGATTAACGGATCTGACATTCCACGCTCCTATCTGTAGAACACCAGTTTACACCAGTTTTCTTTCTCCTGATAACAACGTCCTCCTGAGTAGTCCCTGTGCGGAGATCCGAATGGGGGACTATTTTACCTCCGGAATATTTTACCCAAGAGGACGCCATCATCATTTAATCATACAGTAAAGCTGCGTGCCCAGGGGAAAAATTACGGCCGTAGTTTCCCCTTGCTTTCAGCTGTTCGCAGTACCAGCACAGCAAGGCCGTTTTGGTTAGTGTTACAAGGCCAGATCAGTCAATCATCCAGACTGTTGCCCCTGCAACTACTGAGAAGGCTGCTGCCCCTCTTCAGGAACCACACATTTGTCTGGCCTCTCAACAGATACCCCTCCATTGTGGGTGCACCTAGGGTACGGCTATGTGTATCGCTGAGGCTCGCAAGCCTCCCTACCAACGGCAAGGTCCATGGTTCATGGGATGGCTTTCTGCATGTATTCAGTTTTATTTTCAAGGATAGGAGGTCGTTTGTGAGTCCGATGTGCAGTTTCTACAACGTTCACGGACTGTTTTAGCTCTTCCATTAGACAAGGTGCAGGTTTTCCTTTCAGGTTTCTAGCCCTTGGGGGATCATATTTATTACGTAACAGAGTTAATTTGGCAATGATACTGTGAGCTAATATTCAAAGTATGAATTTTTTGATTGTATATTTCGTGGTAAATGCATGCATTGCGGCCTGACTATAGGCTGCATTGTGGGTAGGTGCAAACTGAAATACTGTTGCACTTGAAGAAGAAACTGCACACTTGAATTTCACAGACAAGGGGCACACTATTTATGATAGTGTTCCTAGCATTATTTGTATGATTTGATATTTACGAACATGTATTTATCTTGTTTGTCTTTATTAGTATTGGATGTGAGTAGCATGGTCCATTATAAGTCGAAGTGTTTGTATGTCACTACTCCACCAGTTCATCTGCCGGCCGCGGTGGTCTCGTGGTTCTAGGCGAGCAGTCCGGAACCGTGCAACTGCTACAGTCGCAGGTTCGAATCCTGCCTCGGGCATGGATGTGTGTGATGTCCTTAGGTTAGTTAGGTTTAAGTAGTTCTAAGTTCTAGGGGACTGATGACCACAGCAGTTGAGTCCCATAGTGCTCAGAGCCATTTGAACCATTTTTGAACCAGTTCATCTGTTACTTCTGTGATGTCTTAGTGTAAGGTAGAGGTACAACTTTGCCCCTTAACATACTGTTTCAAATATAGAAGCGTAATCTACTCAGTAAGCCGAGGAGTTTGATAACATGCATGGCCTACTTCAAGTAAAGTGATACTAATTTCCATAGTACAGAGAGTAATCATTCATATGCGGCCGACATGAACTCGATACTAACTAGCATTCCGTGCTTTGTGTGTTAATAGTGACGTAGTATCGCAACCACTTTGAACTGGAGTGGGTGCAGGGAGTTCCCATCTGTCGACAGAAGTAGAACATGGAACACATTTCGAGAGAGGCCATAAAAGCCGACCCTTCACAGCAGGGAGGCAGGCACCATTAGCTAACAATAAGCCATTAAGCGAGCTTCTCTGACTCACACCTGCGTGGAACGGAAAGAAACATCTCAGCATAGCAGGGGTCCACATGGCCACTCTTAGTGGACCAATAAACGGAATTCGGATTTATGAAAAATGTTGGGTCGCACAAAATACAGTTAACAGCGGGGCAGAGACAACTGGACAGAACATGCATAGAAAGTATAAAGACTCCTTTCTTACTAGGCTAATTACTGTTTAGTTCTACAGGATCCTGCTGCATCCATAGCCAAGAAGCTGGTCAAGGATTATATAGTCAAGGTAGGCAAACCAGAGGCTATTGACAATGGGTCAATGTTCACTGGATTTCGTTGGAGGCAAACATTAGCCAGTTGTGGTATAAAATAAATTCTAAAATCAGTGTACCACCCTTCGGCGAATCCCGTGGAACCAATTTTTCGTGAATTAAACCGGTTCAAGAGAACATATTTCCACAATCAGCAACCCAAATGGATCGATTGTCTTCACGATTTTCAGGAAGTTGTAAACAATATGCCACATACTACGACAGAATACACCCCATACGAATTGATGTTTGGAAAACAGGAACAGAATGACTGGATTCGACCAATTCCTAAAGTAGCTATTAACAAAATAGACCTACAAAATAAAGTATGACAATCGTTACTCAATATAATGGACAAGGCAAGAAAAAGGAAAATATATTTTCACAATCGACTTGGAAAAATAAAAACATATAAAGTGAAAGACCAAGTTTTAGTAAAAACTCATCCTAAGGCTTCACTTATACAGAGGAAGAACACAAAATGGCAATTGTTGTATCAAGGACCATTTGTGATTACCAAAATACCCCATCCAGGAACTTATGTTTTGAAGGATGTGAAGAATGGAAAGGTGAAAGGAATGTATCCTCATCACTTGTTAAAGCAATTTCATGATGACTGAAGATTCTGAAGATTGAAGATACTATTCTTGTCAAATAATATTGATTAGAGAATTTTCATTAAACCTATCAATCATACTTAGGATAGTTTCTTTCTTTTTGCAATTTAGTAGTTAGTTTTTCTTATCAGGCATAATGTACGAGAGATATTTTTATGTATTTGTTTTCCACTGTAAAGATAAGTTTTCTTTTCAGTATGCAGAGTATTTAGCTGTAGTATGAATGATTTAAAATTTTCTTTATTTAGTTGATAGTAACTTCAATCAGGTTTCACAATGCATAATGACCATGGGTTAGTGACTCAAATGAATCTGGTCTATGACAAGATATTTTTTCTTATGTCAATTTAACAATGTCAGTGTATGTTTGTATTTGCTTTTTTACTCGCTGAGCTGAAGTCATGCTGTTCGGATGAGGTAACCCATTCTCAGTTTTAAAAGGACACCTATTACTTTGTTTCAATCTTTTGTGATGGACATTGTCTTTATAATTGTACTATTGTTGTAACATACCTGTGTATGCAAATTATGTTATGTCAGTTGTTGCTCGCGAAGTTACCAACTGAGCGAATGCCCTTCAGTTATAAGCACATCAACAAGTGTTAAAGTCCATCTGAAAGATGACGAGCATAAGTTGACACGGCAGCACCAGTTGGATTTGTGTATAGTGCATTCTAGGGTTGTTGATAAAAATGAAGAACACATTACGACTTCCGAATATTTCGAATTCAGGACAGAGAATTAGAAAGAACTTTAGATTAGATTCTATTTCAGCTCAGCATAGATCAAACACCTTTTCCACGGAACTTACACTGACTCTTATTTTCCTGTTAACCATATGCGGAAAACCATAATACCCACGAAGAGACGGTGAAATGGGAATAGAATTCAATCAGTTACCCGGAGTTGGCAGATAGAAGGGTATCGTAGATGGACGTAAACCAACGCGTCGACGGTTCACCTCAAGACACAGAAGATTAACAGTGTTGTGTTTCTTTTGTGAACAGTGTTTAAATTCATTAAAAAAATCCATATTGTAAATATTTTTTTTATTTTTTCCATTGTAATTCAATTAATTTTCTTTGCAAATGAGAAATACGAGGATGGTAAATCTACCCCGAGGTTTTCCTTGGTTTTCCTTTGTGGGGCTTGGCCGAATGGCTAGATTATCCGTTTGAGACATCCCAAGACGAGTGACTGAAGCTTTGACAGATGATGAAAAAGGTTTCTGATCACATCTCATGCCATCCTCGACAAATGTTTAAAAGCAAGCATGTAAGCTATGCATATAAGCTGCATCAGGAATTTTCAAGCAGCACAGTCTTTGTCAGCAGTATATGCACCCAAATCTATAATTTCCATTTAGATAGTCACTCACTAATACCAAATATCATAAGAAATACAGTGGACATTAATACTCTAGTGGACATTAATACAGCGTCATAAACAATCACCGATATAGTGTTGTGTGAACGCTCGTGTTTGTTTTTGCCCAAAAACGTTCGTCCACAAGAGGGGCATGTATGATGTATCATGTAGCGTAACTTGCTGTGACAGAGAGAGAGAGAGAGAGAGACAAAGATATTGTTTATTACTCTGTGGCGGTCAGAGCTCACATAATTATTCTTAGTAGATAGAGCTTTTGTTCTTCTTAAGAGTAAAAAATTTTAGGAGAGGAGAGCCATTCTTGTGATGTAAAAATCGACGCCATTGCGAGTTTTTGATTCACATTGTAAAATATAAGTGTATATGGAAGGAAATCAGTTAATACAACAATAAAATATTGTTCATTTCAAGAAGGTACGTCTTATTATACACCTAGCGATATACTGCTATTGTGATTTACTAATAAACACCAGCTTGAGAACAGTTCCGACGGGAGCGTTCAGTTCTAGTGAAACAGTTCGATGTTTTCTTCGGAAAAGAAGTCACTTCATGGATCATTCAAATCCACAATAGTAACTGGACATTTCTCAGAACTGAAAGCAATCTGATTGCTATGCAACAGAGCCCCGAAGAATATTTCTCCGTACTTCGGTTACCACTTTCAGCTCAACACGGTATCTGCAGCATCTGGAGCAGATTTCTGCAACAGCGGAAGCGTGTAATCGCTATCAGTTTCACACACCGGCCTGTGTACGCTGTATGTATTTACCCACAACAGTGAACATACTGTTACTCACACACATAGAAAGACAATACTAGGTGGTGTGGGGAAACATTTCAGTATAAAGATCCTGTAGAGCTAAACAGTAATTAGCCTAGTAAAAGACCACACCTGAGGCCTGGGAAAGCTTCTAGGAAAGGAATGCTTTCAGAATCACAACGGGAGATTGAAAAGCATGAAAAACATTGTTACTATGTTTCTTTTGTCTTTTTTTTTTTTTTTCAAAACAGAAAACAGGCCACAGTGGCAAGAAGCGCTGTGTTTGACAAATGCTCGCATATCATGTGATGAAGGGCGTTGAGAACACGAGGTACCCCGTGGATAGCTCATGTATGCGCGGAGTCTGAGAGTACAGGAGCGAAACATGAATGCTATAGGCTAAAAGGAAAATAGTTTCCACCCCAATATGCTTCTCAAGCTTCATTGGGCCAAGAAACGACGTAAGCCGTACCACAATCAGCACTGTGATAGGGGTGAACACAAGGTACAGTGGGGGGAACAAAAAGAATATATACAGGCTGTGAATAGAAAGAAGAGAAGTCTCTTCTGACCAAGGCCGTGCGTAGACAGAAAAATTTGTTCTGTCGGCCTATAAGAGCTTTTTAATGAACACTTGCGTTCACAGGGTTCGAAAATCTCGTAACATCTCCAGAGTGGAGATTACTGATTTAGTTACGTTCCGCAGAACAATTAAAGAGGACAGAGGTGCACACGTCGCTAAGCCAGAGCGAGTAGACATTGTCAATAGTTTAGCTAGGGAAAAACACAGTTTTTCGCCTCATGAGTACTCAGGGCAGTTTCCGACTGTTAATACAGTCAAGGGCACAATAATATTGAGGTTTATAGGTCCGCACAGCATCGACGCGCCGCCGTCATCATACGCCACTGCCGACCACAGCAGCCGCCGACAGAGCATGGCAAATATCACGTTTGCTCAGGCGCTCAGTAAAGGAGTCAAATGGTTCAAATGGCTCTGAGCACTATGGGACTCAACTGCTGAGGTTATTAGTCCCCTAGAACTTAGAACTAGTTAAACCTAACTAACCTAAGGACATCACAAACATCCATGCCCGAGGCAGGATTCGAACCTGCGACCGTAGCGGTCTTGCGGCTCCAGACTGCAGCGCCTTTAACTGCACGGCCACTTCGGCCGGCCAGTAAAGGAGTCACTAGTTTGCGTGTGCACTTCAGTTCTATTGGAGATTGGAGTTGTGTTACGTATTTTCTTCTCATTCCCTCTTGTTAATGCTAGCCACATATCGCGTGTGTGTTCATAGGGCTTACAAGTCAGGAAGGGCATCGGTAAATACACGTTATTGTCCAGCTGAAATAGCATAGACAGTAGGGCATATTGAAGTGTTGTGAGTGTAATATTGTGGAGGGTAAATTCTTTTGTGATCATTGTATTGTAAGTTACGCTAGGGGTTCTCTTCTCATCTAGGATCGGTTTTGAAAGGTTGTTGTGTCTTCACGTTTATCACGATTAATTTTATTTAGTTTGTGAATTCATTGTGAGGATTTTCCTAATTATAGAGGATTTTCCAACATCACCAACTACCCACCTGAACTCAATGTGTATGGTGCTTCTGCAGTAGAAATATTTAGTACAGGTAACGTTTGTGTATTCTGGAGTAGAGGCTACCCCTTTCTCATTGAAATATTTTAGGGCCTGTATGACGGATTCACAGGCACTTTAGTTCTGTCAGATATCTCCATCTGTGGCCAGTAGTAAAGACTGGCCATAATGACTGGGGGAGTACATTAGATAATGGCGACCCTGCCAGGATGCATTTTTGGTTGAGAGATTAGCCTGCCAGGATACATTATTGGTTGAGAGATTAGGATACCAGGATTCGTTTGTCTGGACATTTTTGTGCATAGGAAAAAGTTGTCTGAATACATTTTTAGCTGAAGGGAGAGTATTAGGGACTTTTTGGTTGAAAAGTAAGACTGTCCAGATACTTTTGAGCATAGTGGAAAATTGCCAGAATACATTTATGGTTGATGGGAGAGTGCTAGGATAGGTGAAATTTAGACTGTCCACATGTTTTTGAGCAGAGTGAAATTGTTAGAATCACATTAATTTAGTATTGGACACCATTAGATTATGTGTGTGGCAGAGGCATGAGACTATTGGTGGTCAATTTGAGGACTGAAAGAGATGCACTTAACGATTTGTGTATAGAGTGTGTTATCTTGTTGGAGTTTAGACTTGGAAAAGTTTGTTAGCACATTTCAGTGTTACCAAGAGTAAGTTTATGTTAACAAATGTCAGAGAGTGAGTAAACTAATAGGGGGGCATTATCTTGTTGGAACTTCAGAGATTAAGTAACAACAAACTTTGTTAGATCCCTAAGTGCCATTTAGCATTAAATATGTGATTTCTTTTGTAATTAGATTAAATTTGGAAAAAAAGTTTTGAATTCAATGAAAGTCAGTAGCTCGGTATAATTAACAATTTTATTTTTGTCTTTCGCTGGCGCACAGGTTTTGTCACATCATTGTTGGTGTGTTGGATTCTGTTCAAACGTCGTTGAAAAAGTTCTTGTATTAAACTGAGAGAAAGTGTGCACTGTAAACTAGAATTTGTACAGGACTATATATGTTGTTTTGGAGGCATGTTAAGTCGTATTATCGCATTTTAACACGAAGTCAGGCGCAGAAACAGTGCTATGTTCAGAGAGCGTTGGAAAGATCGGAAATGACGGAAGAACATAGGACAGGTCAAAGCCAGGTGGTAGACAAGTGGAAGGGACAGGGCGCGTGTCAAAGGCAGAACAACTGCATGGACAGTACGACATGACAGTCGCAATGTCACGTCATGAAAGTCACGAAAGTGTGGCAAGTTCAAGGCACTCACATCAAAGAATTGATGATGAAAACTGTGCAGAGGCAGATCAAGACAGAGGCGTAATTTCGGATGATACTATGTTGAACTATGTCGAGCCGAGTGTAGTCGTGAGAGACCAATTGTCACGTGATATGACAGAAAGAATGAGTGTCAGCGCACCTGCACTTCCTTCACAGATTAAAGAATCGGTACATGAGAGACAGGAAAGGGAAAGGTAGAATCAAATGGCTGCCGGTAAAGATCCAAATGTACCTAATAGAATGTTCGAAATGTTGCAATATCTAGCGTCCTGGTCCGGCACAAATTTTCATATGTTACCACGAAATTTTGAAGCTACAGTTGTGGATCATAACAGCATCTGTTCCTTCAGGCACGCAAGAATGTCTAAAACTCATTGCATAGTACACTGTAAAACACAGACACTGCACAGTAATGATTGTGAAATGCTCATGTGGCATTGATGGCAGGGAGGCCTTATCCGGGGAAGTTCAGCCACCGAGTTGCAAATCTTATTTGAAGTGACACCACACTGGGCGACCTGTGTCTCGGTGGTGATGAAATGATGATGAGGACAACACAACACCCAGTCCACAGCGCAGAAGTTCTACAATCCGACTGGGATTCGAACCTGGGTCCGCTGCATGGTAGGCGAACACGTTACCAGTATATTTTATTTTTTAAAAAAAATAATAACCTTCCCGGCGCCCATAGGAAGGGGTGGGAGGAAAGTGGACAAGGGGTCGCAACCTGAGGCCTGGCCACCGTGTCCCAGTCTCACCCTCCAGGAACAAAGGAAAGTGTAGGGAACGTGGAGTAGAGGTACAATGAACATCATTTATCTATTTATGTTTTTTTCCTTTTCATTGTTTCGTTTTCCTATTGATAATACCACCGAGAATAGCAGGAAATGGCGTCGCTAGGAGCAAGGTGCAGCAAGACATCAGCCTCGTTGAGACCATCAATGTATAGAACATATGGATGACGGGAGAATATATCAGTTCAAAGTGTGGAAGAGGCAGGGGTCAACTCCTCATGACAGGATCACCGCAGTTCTGGGGTGGGTTAAGGTAGACACTGCAAAGAAAATTGGAGAAAAACTGTCTGTATTTTGGATTGCGGACAACTGCACAATGGTGTTCATTAAGGAACTCCCAAAAATCAGTTATACTTTTCTCGCCATCAGCAAACAAGTAGTGAGCTCCATGCGCACAAATGCACTTCACAGAGTTCATCTTTGCCTGCAGGGAGTATCCCATGTACAGAAGAACAGTTGAGGAGGGATCGGACTAGGATTCTTAGGGGGAATTAGGGACAACATCTGTCGCACCAGGAACCAGACACCTCTTACCAATCTGAGCACGAGGTGGTGCTCATTGGTTGGTTGATATTGGGGAGGGGACCAAACAATGAGGTCATCAGTCCCATCGGCTTAGGGTAGGATGGGGAAGGAAATCGCCATGCCCTTTCAAAGGAACCATCCTGGCATTCAGGGAAATCACAGAAAACCTAAATCAGGATAGCCAGACACGGATTTGAACTGTCATCCTCCTCAATGCGAGTGCAGTGTGCTAGCCACTGCGCCATCTCGTTCAGTGGTGCTCGTGTGTCTAAAACATCAGAGGCGACACGCAATGGGATATATGCAAGGTGAAACCTGTGAAAGCGTGACGGCGTACTTGCTTTCCATTGACAGTAAGGTACCATGCAGACCGGACGTTAGTGTCAAGATAAGGAGCGCACACTGATCGCCAAGCGGCACGCCACTCGACGTGGGGATGCTTCCCCTCAACCACATTTGGTGACCTGTGCTGCTGAAGGAAACCACAGATCGCCTTCGTCAATGTCAAGTGTGCTGGCAGTATCACAGTATGGACGTAGCTCAGTTCGAGGAAAAAATAGTGGCGGAAATAAAAGAAAGCGGTGGGACTTCCAAAAGCCGGATAGGTGCTGACAGAGAGCGTGGTGCAACGGCCTCCAGCCGTAGGCTGGTAAGGCACGTAGAATAACGGTGAGAGCTAATGAGAAGGGCTACTGCTCTGTCAGGCACATCATACAACCTAAATCGCCTCTGCACCACGGGAGGGTGAGGGTCTCGTACCTTATCTGGAACAGCAAGCCCTGGCAACCAAATGAACCCAATGCTGCTAGCATGCAGCGTGCCATGGATGGCTGAATAGGAAGTGTCTGGGCCACATGGGGGATACATGACGCCAAATATACATTTACATATTGTGTCCATTGCAAGCAGGAAATCGATCTTACCACAGCCTAGCACAACTGCTTCGGTCCAAATCTCTCTCCAGACAGTTCAAGATTCGACTGTACAAAACCCTGATCCAGCCTGTTGTTCTATATGGCTGTGAGACATGGAGTATCCGGAAACAGGACTTCCATAAGCTCCTTGTCTTTGATAGAAAAGTGCTTCGGAAGATCTTCGGTCCGGTTCTGGATGCAGATACAGGGGAATGGAGGATCAGATACAACCAGCAGCCCAACATAGCAGGAGCTGTCAAAGCCAAACGAATGCAGTGGGCCGGCCATGTGGCCCGGATGGAGGATCACAGATGGCCTCGGAAGCTCCTGGATTTCACACCTACACTAAAGAGACCGCCAGGGAGACCCAAGAAGCGTTTGAGGGATGGACTCCATGAAGATTTAAAACAAATGTTAATAGATGTGGATGAATGGCGGATAGCAGCAATGGACAGAATACAGTGGAGGAGGAAACTTGTAGATGCGTGCGGTCCACTGGGCCTGATCACGTAGTAGTAGTAGTAGTCCATTGCAGAAGATCAAGTACCTGTAAACTGTGATCTAGGAACCCAGTTCGTAAGTGGGAAAGTAGGTGACAGTAGTTGAGGGCAAATGTCCGCCGCAGATCACTTGTGAACTCGAGTCCTAAGCATCGGATAGTATCAAGGTAGCCCGTATTCTGGAGCACCACTTCCAGGTAGTTGTGCTCGACCCGGTCGAACACCTGGCTGAAGTCAAGAGCTGCGAAAAGTCCAGGCAGCGTCAGCGCCTATAACCATTGCACTCGATTTGCGGGCATTAAGGCAACTACCAGAAGCTTCGCCGTAGGTGGTAACCCATGCCAGTGATCCTCTGACCTCAGCACCACTACGAAGAACGATCACAAGAACGTCTGCATAAGCAGTGCAGCTGGATACATGGTCACCGAGAGACAACGGAGAGAGGCATTGACGGAGGCTGCAGAGCAATGGTCCCAAGGCAAAAGCATACAAGAGTGCAGAGATCTGGCAGCCTTGATGCACTGATAAATGGGTCGAGATGAGAGGAGTGAGACGGCCATTGTAGAGTACACGAGACGTAGCTCCACAAAGGAGACGCATTACGCCGTCAACAGTAGTATCAAGGTAGCCCGTATTCTGGAGCACCACTTCCAGGTAGTTGTGCTCGACCCGGTCGAACACCTGGCTGAAGTCAAGAGCTGCGAAAAGTCCAGGCAGCGTCAGCAAGAGCGATAATGTCCCGATAGCAACAGAGGACAGTGTGGATGTTATGGGCACATCCCAAAGAAGTTTAGTCTGGGGAAACCACGTACCAAGCTGTCGGTTTAAGCCACACAGCCAACAGCTGGGGAAAGATCTTTGTGTCGCTGGTGAGTAACATCAAGGGGCCGTAACCACATATCCATGAGGTTCCATGAGGCTTGTGAATGGAAATGGGGAAACCATCAAGGAAGCCATCTGGAATCGGCGTTAAGGATGACATAAGGTCCTGACAAATTTCCGTTCACACTGGAGCCGGAAGGGGACGGAATGTCCAATAAAACTCTAGTCAGGGCCAGGCGACCTGTTCGTAGAACCAACCTGCATAGCATCAAGGACTTCACCCTCTGTGACTTTAGCAAGCAGATCCATCGTTGCATCCATGGGAACCGAGCCAAATGAGAGTCTGGAGACTGCTGTTATGTTGGCAGGGTGGTGACATTGTTCAGAGTACAGCATAACATAAATTGCGTGGAGCGCAGACTCGATATCCCGTTGGGTATCAAAACGCTGCCCATCATCGGATGTAAGAACATTAATCAAGGTCCTCTGACAATGCCATCGTTCTGCTATGACATAATGCATTAATGGACGCTCTTGTACCAACCCATAGTATGTGCGCGCCCTGGCCATAGCTTCTTCAAGGTGGTGGCGAGGGAGGGATATGAGCTGTGCCTTGGCACAGTTCACTATCACCTGGCGCTCTGGCGAATACGGCTTCATGATACATTACCAGAGAAAGGTGAAACAGAATTCCTGAGTCCGTGGCCGCCACGCCACAAGCCTGCCCTTCACAAGGCCTTGAATGATTATTCAAGGCCTTGTGAAGGACAGGCTTTGCACAGAGCACCCACCAATATATTTTTGGGTAGTACTGATAAGTGTTAACATGCTAAGTGGTCTGGCATTATGTTCATGTTTTGAGTATTTTATAGTGTTTGTTCCATATGTGTATTTTTTTATGATAAAGCTAGGTGGGTGTGTTCCAAATTGTCAATATGATTCATAATATGTTGGTAACTTGTAGAATTTTGTTTTCCTCGCTCCAACATGGAGACTAGCTGCTACTGTGCGTAGGCACGACAATGATTATTTTAATTGAGCACAGTATCTGCAGTGTGTGCAGGCTCATTTAAAGTTTTGTGGATATTACGTTAATTCGTGTATTCCCGTTAAAGCTAGTTGTGCAAACTGTAAGGCTACTATGAGTGGATATAAACTGAAGATATGATGCGTAGGTTAAGAGTGGGTCAACAGTGAAAAGGGACTGTTACGTTTGTTTCATGTACACCATGGACGGATTACCGCAAGATGAGGTGAGGGATCTGATGTCTGGTTGTCCGAGTACACTATTGCTGTGTCAGCGGTCATCTAAGCCGTGGCTGCGAGCTGGCAGAGCTGCAACAGACCAACCCTTTCTCCAATCTGCCGTGCGCCCGCATCTCGTGGTCGTGCGGTAGCGTTCTCGCTTCCCACGCCCGGGTTCCCGGGTTCGATTCCCGCCGGGGTCAGGGATTTTCTCTGCCTCGTGATGGCTGGGTGTTGTGTGCTGTCCTTAGGTTAGTTAGGTTTAAGTAGTTCTAAGTTCTAGGGGACTGATGACCATAGATGTTAAGTCCCATAGGGCTCAGAGCCATTTGAAGCCAATCTGCCGTGTAATGAACGCCCTAGGGGTGTAGTGCTGTGAGTAATGAAGTTTTTCTTTGTGTGTGGACGACCAAGTGCTGACGTGTAAGAAAAAAAATTCTTGACGGTGTCAGCGGTGTATTTAAATGGCTGTGTTGACATAACGTTTATGCACCTATACCTTCTTTTTCACGAACTTAAATGACATTGTATTTTGCTTTTGTATTTTTTTTTATATACTAATTGTAATTATGCTTTTCTGTAGCGGGCTGCACTGTAGGTAGGTTAGGAGTGTTTATAATTTCTTTGTTGTTTGTTGTGGTCTTCAGTCCTGAGACTGGTTTGATGCAGCTCTCCATGCTACTCTATCCTGTGCAAGCTTCTTCATCTCCCAGTACCTACTGCAACCTACATCCTTCTGAATCTGCTTAGTGTATTGATCTCTTGGTCTCCCTCTACGATTTTTACCCTCCACGCTGCCCTCCAATGCTAAATTTGTGATCCCTTGATGCCTCAAAACATGTCCTACCAACCGATCCCTTCTTCTAGTCAAGTTGTGCCACAAACTTCTCTTCTCTCCAATCCTATTCAATACCTCCTCATTAGTTACGTGATCTACCCACCTTATCTTCAGCATTCTTCTGTAGCACCACATTTCGAAAGCTTCTATTCTCTTCTTGTCCAAACTAGTTATCGTCCATGTCTCACTTCCATACATGGCTACACTCCATACAAATACTTTCAGAAACGACTTCCTGACACCTAAATCTATACTCGATGTTAACAAATTTCTCTTCTTGAGAAACGCTTTCCTTGCCATTGCCAGTCTACGTTTTATATCCTCTCTACTTCGACCATCATCGGTTATTTTACTCCCTAAATAGCAAAACTCTTTTACTACTTTAAGTGTCTCATTTCCTAGTCTAATTCCCTCAGCATCACCCCACTTAATTTGACTACATTCCATTATCCTCGTTTTGCTTTTGTTGATGTTCATCTTATATCCTCCTTTCAAGACACTATCCATTCCGTTCAACTGCTCTTCCAAGTCCTTTGCTGTCTCTGACAGAATTACAATGTCATCGGCGAACCTCAAAGTTTTTACTTCTTCTCCATGAATTTTAATACCTACTCCGAATTTTTCTTTTGTTTCCTTTACTGCTTGCTCAATATACAGATTGAATAACATCGGGGAGAGGCTACAACCCTGTCTTACTCCTTTCCCAACCACTGCTTCCCTTTCATGCCCCTCGACTCTTATAACTGCCATCTGGTTTCTGTACAAATTGTAAATAGCCTTTCGCTCCCTGTATTTTACCCCTGCCACCTTCAGAATTTGAAAGAGAGTATTCCAGTCAACATTGTCAAAAGCTTTCTCTAAGTCTACAAATGCTAGAAATGTAGGTTTGCCTTTTCTTAATCTTTCTTCCAAGATAAGTCGTAAGGTCAGTATTGCCTCACGTGTTCCAACATTTCTACGGAATCCAAACTGATCTTCCCCGAGGTCAGCTTCTACCAGTTTTTCCATTCGTCTGTAAAGAATTCGCGTTAGTATTTTGCAGCTGTGACTTATTAAACTGATAGTTCGGTAATTTTCACATCTGTCAACACCTGCTTTCTTTGGGATTGGAATTATTATATTCTTCTTGAAGTCTGAGGGTATTTCGCCTGTCTCATACATCGTGCTCACCAGATGGTAGAGTTTTGTCATGACTGGCTCTCCCGAAGCCATCAGTAGTTCTAGTGGAATGTTGTCTACTCCCGGGGCCTTGTTTCGACTCAGGTCTTTCAGTGCTCTGTCAAACTCTTTACGCAGTATCTTATCTCCCATTTCGTCTTCATCTACATCCTCTTCCATTTCCATAATATTGTCCTCAAGTACATCACCCTTGTATAAACCCTCTATATACTCCTTCCACCTTTCTACCTTCCCTTCTTTGCTTAGAACTGGGTTTCCATCTGAGCTCTTGATATTCATACAAGTGGTTCTCTTCTCTCCAAAGGTCTCTTTAATTTTCCTGTAGGCAGTATCTATCTTACCCCTAGTGAGAAAAGCCTCTACATCCTTACATTTGTCCTCTAGCCATCCCTGCTTAGCCATTTTGCACTTCCTGTCAATCTCATTTTTGAGACGTTTGTATTCCTTTTTGCCTGCTTCATTTACTGCATTTTTATATTTTCTCCTTTCATCAATTAAATTCAATATTTCTTCTGTTACCCAAGGATTTCTATTAGCCCTCGTCTTTTTACCTACTTGATCGTCTGCTGCCTTCACCACTTCATCCCTCAGAGCTACCCATTCTTCTTCTACTGTATTTCTTTCCCCCATTCCTGTCAATTGTTCCCTTATGCTCTCCCTGAAACTCTCTACAACCTCTGGTTCTTTCAGTTTATCCAGGTCCCATCTCCTTAAACTCCCACCTTTTTGCAGTTTCTTCAGTTTCAATCTGCAGTTCATAACCAATAGATTGTGGTCAGAATCCACATCTGCCCCAGGAAATGTCTTACAATTTAAAACCTGGTTCCTAAATCTCTGTCTTACCATTATATAATCTATCTGAAACCTGTCAGTATCTCCTGGCTTCTTCCATGTATACAGCCTCCTTTCATGATTCTTGAACCAAGTGTTAGCTATGATTAAGTTATGCTCTGTGCAAAATTCTACAAGGCGGCTTCCTCTTTCATTCCTTCCTCCCAATCCATATTCACCTACTATGTTTCCTTCTCTCCCTTTTCCTACTGACGAATTCCAGTCACCCATGACTATTAAATTTTCGTCTCCCTTCACTACCTGAATAATTTCTTTTATCTCGTCATACATTTCATCTATTTCTTCATCATCTGCAGAGCTAGTTGGCATATAAACTTGTACTACTGTAGTAGGCATGGGCTTTGTGTCTATCTTGGCCACAATAATGCGTTCACTATGCTGTTTGTAGTAGCTAACCCGCACTCCTATTTTTTTATTCATTATTAAACCTACTCCTGCATTACCCCTATTTGATTTTGTATTTATAACCCTGTAATCACCTGACCAAAAGTCTTGTTCCTCCTGCCACCGAACTTCACTAATTCCCACTATATCTAACTTTAACCTATCCATTTCCCTTTTTAAATTTTCTAACCTACCTGCCCGATTAAGTGATCTGACATTCCACGCTCCGATCCGTAGAACGCCAGTTTTCTTTCTCCTGATAACGACGTCCTCTTGAGTAGTCCCCGCCCGGAGATCCGAATGGGGGACTATTTTACCTCCGGAATATTTCTTTGTATGTATTATAATATTACATTTGTTTGCAAGTCATGGTATGGCTTTGCGGTACTCAGTCGACTGTGGCACTATCAGTGAGACGGCGTGTTCCCCAACCCACCCTCCCCCCTCAATCGTCAGCCGACAAACGCTTCATTTTTGTTTGTTTTTCGCAACTCTCAACTAGAATTAGAAAACTTCCTGTGCGGTAATGTAAGCATAGAATGTGCAGTTGACGATCGACAGTCGCCTCTCTGCCGAGCGCAGAGCAACAGTGAAGAGTCGTGGCGTAGCCTTCGTGGAGCGTGTGTGGAGTGTTGTGTTCATGCCGTGGCTGCAGCACATATCTTACAAGTTATGGTGAAGTAATTGCAAATGTTTTCCACACACGTTTTGCGTTTATTTCAGTGTTCACGAAGGAGTATCAATGTTTATCCAAAAGGTGGTGTTTCTCGGTTTCGTGTGTCGTGCCGGGAGAACAACAATCAACCACATCGCGACGATTACGGAAAAATAATTTGGACTGGTATGATCCTAATTGTAAGTTCTAAGTGACAGAAAGAAAGATTGTTTTGACTGGCTGAATATCACGAGCGCAAGTACTTTCTCGTTCGTATATCGTACTCGAAATTTTATGGAGCGTCCGTGTCGCGATTATGTCACGCGCACGCTCGTGTTATAAGTACTGTTGAATTTTTTAGTATTGTTGGAAGAAATGCGCCAATCGTCGACTGATAAAATATCCGTTGAACGGTGATTATTTTGAGTTTTATGCTACATGTTTTTTTTTCATTAGATGCCATCATTTAGACAGCAACCTTGTACGAAACAACGGACACGCACTTGGAGTACAAATACTGATTACGTCCATTGTGGAATAATGTTAATTGTGAACAGTGAAGCCCCACCCTGTACGAGTATTTAACAGAATACAGTGAACTGTACCAGATCAACTTGGTATTGCTGGTGTAAGTGGCTCCTCTCCCTGCGAGACAATTACAGGACCGATCATAGCAGGCAGTGCAGCGAGCAGCAGATCAACCGTCGCGGTAAGCACCAGGTACTTGGATTTAGGCACATGTACGTTAAATATCTAACCCCCTTCATGTGTCTAGGAAGTGTTGTACAGTCTCGAGTGCTAAAGGCTAGCTTTTTTAGTACCTTACTTCTCATGCGTGTTACAAATAGACACGGGTCGCCTGTCAAATGAACCGCATTTCTTGCTACACCAGGTCGACCGTTGACGCTTACACGCCGTCACCCAGGTGCATGGGTGCT
Source organism: Schistocerca nitens (assembly GCF_023898315.1). Lineage (NCBI taxonomy): Eukaryota > Metazoa > Arthropoda > Insecta > Orthoptera > Acrididae > Schistocerca > Schistocerca nitens. The sequence goes on along the minus strand of NC_064614.1, from coordinate 1,002,512,668 downwards.
TCGAACATGCACTGTGCCACAGATGCAGCATTACAAGATGGGGTACGTTGGGTTTCCGTGGCACCTGTGGTAGTAATCGAAGGCACAATAACACCTGTGATCTGCGTGAACACTGAGGACCTACTTCATCGCTTCATGCTTGACATCTTCCCCTACGGCGCTGACATCTTCCGGTGGGAAATCTGTCTGTGCCACGGGGTCAGAATCGCGCTGCAGTGGTATGAGGGGCACGGTAGTGGATTCACGTTGATGTCTTGGTCAGCAAATGCCCCTGATCTATACCCGTTGGAACACGTATCGGAAGTCAGTTGGGCACATGCAAATCACCGGCCCGTAAGTTACAGATATTGCCTGATCTGAGCTGTACCATATGGTGTCACATACCTCCGTAAACCTATCAAGGACTCTTTGAATCTATGCCAAGTAGAACCGCTGCATTCTGTTTCAAAAGTGGACCAACACTCTATTAAACAGGTGGTCATAATGTTTTAGCTCACCAATGTATATCATTTTGTGACACGTAGTTCGGACGGTATCACGTCATAAACACTGAGATGCGTGAAAAACTGGGTTTTGCTTAAAATTCAGAGCGAAGCACTCACACTATATTCATTTAGTGTTTCATAATGAGGGTACTTAGCGTCTTGCAACAAAATGTAAACATAATTTCGAACCTTTTCTAAACGTATTCTCGGTTACACGCTGAACCTCAAATATTTAACTCATTAACTCATTTGTAATCAGATGTTTGAAGCTTTTTTATCCGTGGGAGTTCCATTACTTAAAGAACTGGGGCGTACCAAGAGTAAGAGTAGAAAATTTTTTTCATGTCACGTACGGAATTTCAAGTGATGTGGAAACAACACGAGCAACGGGCTTTCCACCTAAACTACTGGCCATTGAAATTGCTACACCACGAAGATGACGTGCTACAGACGCGAAATTTATCCGACAGGAAGAAGATGCTGTGATATGCAAATGATTAGCTTTTCAGAGCATTCACACAAGGTTGCCGTCGGTGGCGACACCTACAACGTGCTTACATGAGGAAAGTTTCCAATCTATTTCTCATACACAAACAGCAGTTGACCAGCGTTGCCTGGTGAAACGTTGTTGTGACGCCTCGTGTAACGAGGAGAAACGAGTACCAACACGTTTCCGACTCTGATAATGGTCGGATTGTAGCCTATCGCGATTGCGGTTTATCGTATCGCGACATTGCTGCTCGCGTTGGTCGAGATCCAATGACTGTTAGCAGAATATGGAATCGGTGGGTTCAGGAGGGTAATACGGAACGCCGTGCTGGGCTCCAACGGCCTCGTATCACTAGCAGTCGAGATGAGAGGCATATTATCCGCATGACTGTAACGGATCGTGCAGCACGTCTCGATCCCTGAGTCAGCAGATGGGGACGTCTGCAACACAACAACCATCTGCACGAACAGTTTGACGACGTTTGCAGTAGCATGTACTATCAGCTCGGAGACCATAGCTGCGGTTACCCTTAAAGCTGCATCACTGACAGGAGCGCCTGCGATGGTGTACTCAACGACGAAACTGTGTGCACGAATGGCAAAACGTAATTTTTTCGGATGAATCCAGGTTTGATGGTATGGGGCGCCATTGGTTACACGTCTCCGTCACCTCTTGTTCGCATTGACGGCACTTTGAACAGTGGACGTTACATTTCACATGTGTTACGACCCGTGGCTCTACCCTTCATTCGATACCTGCGAAACCCTGCATTTCAGCAGGATATTGCACGGCCGCATGTTGCAGGTCCTGTACGGGCCTTTCTGGATACAGAAAATGTTCGACTGCTGCCCTGGCCAGCACATTCTCCAGATCTCTCACCAACTGAAAACGTCTGGTCAATGGTGGCCGAGCAACTGGCTCGTCACAATACCCCAGTCACTACTCTTGATGAACTGTGGTATCGTGTTGAAACTGCATGGGGAGCTGTACATGTACACGTTTGACTCAATGCCCAGGCGTATCAAGGCCGTTATTACGGCCAGAGGTGGTTGTTCTGGGTACTGATTTCTCAGGATCTATGAACCCAAATTGCGTGAAAATGTAATCACATGTCAGTTCTAGTATAATATAGTTTTCCAATGAATACCCGTTTATCATCTGCATTTCTTCTTGGTGTAGCAATTTTAACGGCCAGTAGTGTATATCAGTTCCAACACGTATCGGTCATCAGAGGCGCACACGCAAACCACCGGCCCGTAAGTTACAGGTATTGCCTGATCTGAGCGGTGACATATGGTGTCACATACCTCCGGAATCCTACCAAGAACTCTTTGAATCCATGCCAAGTAGAACCGCTGTTGTATTCTGTTTCAAAAGAGGACCAACACTCTTTTAAACAGGTGGTCATAATGTTCTAGCACACCAATGTATATCATTTTGCGACACGCAGTTCAGACGGTGTGACGTCATAAACACTGAGATGCGGGCAAAACTGGGTTTTGCTTAAAATGCAGAGCGAAGTACTCACACTATATTCATTTAGTGTTTCATAATAAGAGTAGCTAGCATCTTGCAAACGGCTGAAAGCAAGGGGAAACTACAGCCGTAATTTTTCCCGAGGACATGCAGCTTTACTGTATGATTAAATGATGATGGCGTCCTCTTGGGTAAAATATTCCGGAGGTAAAATAGTCCCCCATTCGGATATCCGGGCGGGGACTACTTAAGAGGACGTCGTTATCAGGAGAAAGAAAACTGGCATTCTACGTATCGGAGCGTGGAATGTCAGATCCCTTAATGGGGCAGGTAGCTTAGAAACTTTAAAAAGGGAAATGGATAGGTTAAAGTTAGATATAGTGGGAAATAGTGAAGTTCGGTGGCAGGAGGAACAAGACATTTGGTCAGATGATTACAGGGTTATAAATACAAAATCAAATAGGAGTAATGCAGGAGTAGGTTTAATAATGAATAAAAAAAATAGGAGTGCGGGTTAGCTACTACAAACAGCATAGTGAACGCATTATTGTGGCCAAGATAGACACAAAGCCCATGCCTACTACAGTAGTACAAGTTTATATGCCAACTAGCTCTGCAGATGATGAAGAAATTGATGAAATGTGTGACGAGATAAAAGAAATTATTCAGGTAGTGAAGGGAGACGAAAACTTAATAGTCATGGGTGACTGGAATTCGTCAGTAGGAAAAGGGAGAGAAGGAAACCTAGTAGGTGAATATGGATTGGGGGGAAGAAATGAAAGAGGAAGCCGCCTTGTAGAATTTTGCACAGAGCATAACTTAATCATAGCTAACACATGGTTCAAGAATCATAAAAGAAGGTTGTATACCTGGAAGAATCCTGGAGATACTAAAAGGTATATGAGATAGAATATATAATGGTGAGACAGAGATTTAGGAACCAGGTTTTAAATTGTAAGACATTTCCAGGGGCAGATGTGGATTCTGACCACAATCTATTGGTTATGAACTGCAGATTGAAACTGAAGAAACTGCAAAAAGGTGGGAATTTAAGGAGCTGGGAACTGGATAAACTGAAAGGACCAGCGGTTGTAGAGAGTTTCAGGGACAGCATAAGGGAACAATTGACAGGAATGGGGGAAAGAAATACAGTAGAAGAAGAATGGGTAGCTCTGAGGGATGAAGTAGTGAAGGCAGCAGAGGATCAAGTAGGTAAGAAGTCGAGGGCTAATAGAAATCCTTGAGTAACAGAAGAAATATTGAATTTAATTGATGAAAGGAGAAAATATAAAAATGCAGTAAATGAAGCAGGCAAAAAGGAATACAAACGTCTCAAAAATGAGATCGACAGAAATTGCAAAATGGCTAAGCAGCGATGGCTAGAGGACAAATGTAAGGATGTAGAGGCTTGTCTCACTAGCGGTAAGATAGATACTGCCTACAGGAAAATTAAAGAGACCTTTGGAGAGAAGAGAACCACTTGTATGAATCTCAAGAGCTCAGATGGCAACCCAGTTCTAAGCGAAGAAGGGAAGGCAGAAAGGTGGAAGGAGTATATAGAGGGTTTATACAAGGGCGATGTACTTGAGGACAATATTATGGAAATCGAAGAGGATGTAGATGAAGATGAAATGGGAGATAAGATACTGCTTGAAGAGTTTGACAGAGCACTGAAAGACCTGAGTCGAAACAAGGCCCCGGGAGTAGACAACATTCCATTAGAACTACTGATGGCCTTGGGAGAGCCAGTCATGACAAAACTCTACCATCTGGTGAGCAAGATGTATGAGACAGGCGAAATACCCACAGACTTCAAGAAGAATATAATAATTCCAATACCAAAGAAAGCAGGTGTTGACAGATGTGAAAATTACCGAACTATCAGTTTAATAAGTCACAGCTGCAAAATACTAACGCGAATTCTTTACAGACGAATGGAAAAACTGGTAGAAACCGACCTCGGGGAAGATCAGTTTGGATTCCGTAGAAATGTTGGAACACGTGAGGCAATACTAACCTTACGACTTATCTTAGAAGAAAGATTAAGAAAAGGCAAACCTACGTTTCTAGCATTAGTAGACTTAGAGAAAGCTTTTGACAACGTTAACTGGAATACTCTCTTTCAAATTCTGAAGGTGGCAGGGGTAAAATACAGGGAGCGAAAGGCTATTTACAATTTGTACAGAAACCAGATGGCAGTTATAAGAGTCGAGGGGCATGAAAGGGAAGCAGTGGTTGGGAAAGGAGTGAGACAGGGTTGTAGCTTCTCCCCGATGTTATTTAATCTGTATATTGAGCAAGCAGTAAAGGAAACAAAAGAAAAATTCGGAGTAGGTATTAAAATTCATGGAGAAGAAGTAATAACTTTGTGGTTCGCCGATGACATTGTAATTCTGTCAGAGACAGCAAAGAACCTGGAAGAGCGGTTGAACGGAATGGACAGTGTCGTGAAAGGAGGGTATAAGATGAACTTCAACAAAAGCAAAACAAGGATAATGAAATGTAGTCGAATGAAGTCGGGTGATGCTGCGGGAATTAGATTAGGAAATGAGACACTTAAAGTGGTAAAGGAGTTTTGCTATTGTGGGAGCAAAGTAACTGATGATGGTCGAAGTAGAGAGGATATAACATGTAGACTGCCAACAGCAAGGAAAGCGTTTCTGAAGAAGAGAAATTTGTTAACATCGAGTATAGATTTAAGTGTCAGGAAATCGTATCTGAAAGTATTTGTTTGGAGTGTGGCCATTTACGGAAGTGAAACATGGACGATAACCAGTTTGGACAAGAAGAGAATAGAAGCTTTCGAAATGTGGTGCTACAGAAGAATGCTGAAGATAAGGTGGGTAGATCACGTAACTAATGAGGAGGTATTGAATAGGGTTGGGGAGAAGAGAAGTTTGTGGCACAACTAGACTAGAAGAAGGGATCGGTTGGTAGGACATGTTTTGAGGCATCAAGGGATCTCAAGTTTAGCATTGGAGGGCAGCGTGGAGGGTAAAAATCGTAGAGGGAGACCAAGAGATCAATACACTAAGCAGATTCAGAAGGATGTAGGTTGCAGTAGGTACTGGGAGATGAAGAAGCTTGCACAGGATAGAGTAGCATGGAGAGCTGCATCAAACCAGTCTCAGGACTGAAGACCGCAACAACAACAACAACAACAGCATCTTGCAAAAAGAATGTAAACATACTTTCGAAACTTTTCTAAACGTATTATCGCTTACACGCTGAACCTCAAATATTTAAATCATTAACTCAATTATAATCAGATTTTGGAAGCTTTTTTGTACGTGGGAGTCCATTACTTAAAGAATTGGGGCTTACCAAGAGTAAAAGAATAGCTTTCGTGCTTTATAGTAAATTTTTTCATGTCACGTACGGTATTTCAAGTGCTGTGGAAGCAACATGAGCAACGGGCTTTCCACCTAAACTACTGGCCATTAAAATTGCTACACCACGAAGATGTGCTACAGACGCGAAACTCAACCGACAGGAAGAAGATGCTGTGATATGCAAATGATTAGCTTTTCAGAGCATTCTCATACACAAATGGCAGTTGACCGGCGTTGCCTGATGAAACGTTGTTGTGATGCCTCGTGTAACGAGGAGAAATGCGTACCATCACGTTTCCGACTTTGATAAAGGTCGGATTGTAGCCTATCGCGATTGCGGTTTATCGTATCGCGACATTGCTGCTCGCGTTGGTCGAGATCCAATGACTGTTAGCAGAATATGAAATCGGTGGGTTCAGGAGGGTAATACGGAACGCCGTGCTGGATCCCATCGGCCTCGTATCACTAGCAGTCGAGATGATAGGCATTATAACCGCATGGCTGTAACGGATCGTGCAGCCACGTCTCGATCCCTGAGTCAACAGATGGGGACGTTTGCAAGACAACAACCATCTGCACGAACAGTTCGACGACGTTTGCAGCAGCATGGACTATCAGATCGGAGGCCATTGCTGCGGTTACGCTTGACGCTGCATCACAGACAGGAGCGCCTGCGATTGTGTACTCAACGACTAACCTGGGTGCACGAAGGGCAAAACGTAATTTTTTCGGATGAATCCAGGTTCTGTTTACAGCATCATGATGGTAGCATCCGTGTTTGGCGACATCGTGGTGAACGCACATTGAAAGCGTGTATTCGTCATCGCCATACTGGCGTATCACCCGGCGTGATGGTATGGGGTGCCATTGGTTACACGTCTCGGTCACCTCTTGTTCGCACTGACGGCACTTTGAACAGTGGACGTTACATTTCACACGTGTTACGACCCGTGGCTCTACCCTTGATTCGATCTCTGCGAAACCCTATATTTCAGCGGGATAATGCACGACCGCATGTTGCAGGTCCTGTACAGGCCTTTCTGGATACAGGAAATGTTCGACTGCTGCCCTGGCCAGCACATTCTCCAGATCTCTCACCAACTGAAAACGTCTGGTCAATGGTGGCCGAGCTATTGGCTCGTCACAATACGCCAGTCACTACTCTTGATGAACTCTGGTATAGTGTTCAAGCTGCATGGGCAGCTGTACATGTACACTTTTGACTCAATGCCCAGGCGTATCAAGGCCGTTATTACGGCCAGAGGTGGTTGTTCTGGATACTGATTTCTCAGGATCTATGAACCCAAATTGCGTGAAAATGTAATCACATGTTAGTTCTACTATAATATATTTGTCCAATGAATATCCGTTTATCATCTGCATTTCGTCTTGGTGTAGCAATAAGGTATTACTTTGAAAAACAGCGCTAGTTAAGGAAAGTCTTTTATTGGCAAGCCTAGTAATATCAGCTTGTATGTGTGTGAGAGGCAACTGGAGTGGAAGAGCTGATGCGTTTCGCAGCGACGATAGCGAGGGACATCCCACATTGTCACAAACGAGTGGGAGGCCGGCGGCGGCGACCTGCACGACGAAGCCTTGGGGACAGGGCTCCAGTGGGCCGTAGAGGAGGCGGGCAATTTTCGAGGAAGGCGTTCCGCTGGTGGGGGAGCCCTCAGAGCCCTCGACGGGGTGCTGGAAGGCGGCTCAGCGGGAGCCGCGGCCGCGACTGCATATCGACTACCGGACCGGCGGCGGCGCGCAGGTAAGCCGATTACGGGGAAGCCCCGCCGCGGCTGCTGTGCGGATCTGCAATCTGGACGGGCGTCGCGCCGCTTACTGCTGTGCTGAAGGGGGGAGGGGGCGCCGTACCGCAGCACCGCGGCGCAGTTTACCTGGAGGCGACACATCTGATCGTGAGAGCGGAGCTCAGTCTTGCTCTCGAAGAAATTCTGCGAATCATGTCTCTTCAGCAGACAGCGCTCCTATGTTCCATTCTCAAGGTGCAGAGTTCAAACTTCACTCGACAAAACATTGTATTAAGGAAGACACAGGCACTGTGCAAAAATATGGAAACACCAGGAGAAACGCATTCTTGAACATTAATGAAACTCATAGCGAAGCCTGCAGGCTTGCTGTTACATTTAAGCACGAACGGCACCTGTTCGCGCTGCGTCAGTCGTAGCCGGAAAAGTGCTCTGTGTAGTTGTGAGTGCATTATGTTGGAGTAAAGTGACTTCGAACGTGGGCAAATTGTTGGTGTTCGTATGGTGGGTGCTTCCGTAACCGAGGTAACCAAAGTCTCTGGTGTTTCAGGGGGCACCGTGTCTAAGATTTATACCGCATACACGAAATGCAAAGAAATCCGCTGAGTCACTACTTAGTCATTGTGGCAGACAGTCATTGAAGAGGACAGTGACGAAAAAATAAGAGGACGTCAGCTGCAAAAGTCACTGCAGAATTGAATGTCGCACTCGCGGACGCAGTCAGCACCAAAACAACGTGAGGACAGCAACACAAGCAGAGAATTCCAGGGAGATCTGGAATTCCAAAACAACTCAGAGTGATGCAAATGCCCGTAATAAAGAATTGTGCTGCCGAAGCCATAAAACATGGACTACCTGACAATAGAAGAACGTCGTTCGGTCGGATGAGTTGTTTCACACTGTTTGCAACTTCTGGCAGAGTTTACGTCAGAGACTGAAATACGGCGGAGGTTCGGTGACGGTTTGGGCAGCCATGTCGTTGTATTGCATGGGCAACATAGCTATTCTGACAGGCCTCATTACTGTCAAGGATTATGAGACTACTTTGGGTGATCAGGTCCATCAGGCCCATCCCCAAAGGTGAGCCTGTGTTCCAAGACGATAGGGCCCCTGGTGACACAGCTCGCATCGTCCGGGACTGGTTTTGTGAGCACGAAAATAAACTGTCGTAATCTCCCCTGGCCTTTGAGGTAATCTTTGGAGAGAAGGGTGCGTGATCATCTCTATCGTCGTTAACTGAACTTGCCACTATTTTGCAGGAGTTATGATATAATATTACGTTGAAAACCATACAGACTTTGTATTTATATCCATTCCAGGATGAATGGAAGCTGTTTTGAAAGCCAGCGAGTTTCCTTCATAGTATTAAACATGGTAACGTGTTGTGTATTTGGTGTTTCCATATTTTCCTCGACACCACGTATAACTGAATTACACAAATTGAAAAAGGGGGAAATCCCGAAACGCGTCTTGGTATAAATTGAATTACATGAGGCTAATCAAAAAATTTTAACTTATCACCTCGAAAAAGTAAACTTTCATAGTGAATTTTTCTTTCTTTAACTCTTTGTTTGTAGGTAGATGTTTGCAGCCCTGATACATATTGAACTCTCGCTTCTACAGTAACCAAAACAAAATGGCGCACCCCACTGATAGTGAGGTAATTCGTTTCCAGCGGCTGCGGAAATATTGCAGCTGTCTCAGGCCAACACTGGCTGTTAAGAAATCGTATGCCATGGCCTGACACGGCTGCAACATTTCCGCAGCTTTTGAAAATGAATTACGGTCGGTATCCTACTTTATCAGTGGGTTGCGCCAGTATGTTTTGACCCCTCCGGTGACGTGGTACGGTACTGTGGTGCAGTGATTACAATATGTACCAGCATTGCAGGTACGTACTCGCATACAAGCAACAAATTAATCAAGTAATTTTATTTCCTTAAAGTGATAATCAAAGCTTTCCGGCTACCCATAATGTAAGCAGTGGCTGGTTGCTGTATTTCTGCAAGTAGTTCACATACGTAATATTATGTCCCATGCATGTAACCTTCTACAGCTAAATCACTCTACAATGTGTAGTGACTTTCGTAGACTGAAACGTTAACCTCCAGTATCTCATCGTTCATCTCTTAACGTATTCTCCCAAACCCTCATTCCTTCCTTCACCTTCACTCTACCCTTCACAACTCTCTCTCTCTCTCTCTCTCTCTCTCTCCCTCTCTCTCTCTCTCAAAGCAATAGCAATCAAATCACACAAATGCAATAGCCTAGTGATAACAGACAAAAACGACTATATTAACAAAGTACAGGACCTTTTTTTTATAGCAAACCACATTAAAAAGGCCGGCCGCGGTGGTCTAGCGGTTCTAGGTGCTCAGTCCGGAACCGAGGGACTGCTACGGTCGCAGGTTCGAATCCTGCCTCGGGCATGGGTGTGTGTGATGTCGTTAGGTTATTTAGGTTTAAGTAGTTCTAAGTTCTAGGGGACTGATGACCACAGATGTTAAGTCCCATAGTGCTCAGAGCCATTTGAACCACATTAAAAAGACTGAATAGGCATCTTACAAACAAATACACAGCACAAATTCGAAAAGTAATAAAAAGCTGTGACAAACTGTTAACTGATTTTGAAAGAAGAGTGTGTATAAACATGAATCCAAAAACACCGAAACTACATGGACAACCAAAGCTAGATAAAAATATAATACCGACACATCTTGTAGTAAACTCCATTGATAGTCCCATATACCAGATTAGTAAAATGCTAGACTACTCGCTACACCTATAACAAATAATCCAGAATAAAAATTCAAGAATTCTATCAAATAAAATAAGAGATAAAAATTCTACAAAATGGTAAATTTGTTTCCTTTTACATCACTTATTTATATTCAGACATTCCAATCCAAAAAACAATAACTATCAAAGAAGACAACTTACTAAAATATAGAAAGCTACCTACGACAGGAATACAAGAAATCATGAACCTACTAAAACTAGTACTAAAACAAATTACTTTGAATTTAACAATGATATATGCAACCAGGAAGATATACAACCAGGGATGTAGCACTGCAGGAACCGTAGCTGACATCTTCCCAACTAACACACTAACAAAGAATATAGTATATTATTTCCGGTACACTGATGATACTCTGCTAATAGACGGATCCAACATTGACATACAAGTTATACAAAGCGCTAAATGAACTACACGAGAAAATCAAATTCATAATGGAACCTGAAAAAACTGTAAAGTTTTTGGATCTCACAATCAAAAATAGTAACAAGTTTGAAATATACCAAAAACACACGACGTCAGACAACATTATTAACGGTATCTCTTGCCACTCGAAACGATACAAATATGCATACTTTACATGATTTACAAACTAATAAATCTACCTTTAGAACATACAGCCGTACAAAAAGTATTGAACGTCCTTACTTACACAGCTCAACAAATAACTGTGATCCAAGCATAGTGGGAGAACTATACGACAAACATCTTAAACCTAAATCGACTAAGATCCATAGCGATATAAAAATAACAAAACAAATACCCACAAAACAAAACTTCAAATACATACCTCAAAGGCACATAGGATAAATGTCTAACGAAGCAAACACATAACTAAACACAGCAGTTAAATTCACATACAGAACCAGATAACCTCAAAACTCTAATCCATTCCGCTCATGCAAAACCACCATAACACACACACAAGCATATAAAAAATAAACTATGATTAACATTCTATAGGACAGACAGACAAGAATTAGCGACGCAAACCAATCCAAGTTCTTCAAAAAATTAATAACAGAAAATCATGAAGCTGTTCACATAACAGACGCAATGAAAATCTTACCAACACTATGTGATCAAAAGTATCCGGATACCTGGCTGAAAATGTCTTACATGTTTGTGGCACCCTCTATCGGTAATACTGGAATTCAATATGGTGTTCGCCCACCCTTAGCCTTGATGACAGCTTCCAGTCTCACACTCATACGTCCAATAAGATGCTGGAAGATTTCTTGGGGAGTGGCAGCCCATTCGTCACTACTGTACTGAGTCAGTGTCCGTTGGTGAGGCCTGGAACGAAGTCGGCGTTCCGAAACGTCCGAAAGGTGTCCTATAGGATTCAGGTCAGGACTCTGTGCAGCCCAGTCCATTACAGGGATGTTATTGTCGTGTAACTACTCCTCCACAGGCCATGCATTACGAACAGCTGCTCGATCGTGTTGAAAGATGTAATCGCCACCCCCGAATTGCTCCTCAACAGTGGGAAGCAAGAAGGTGCTTAAAACATCAATGTAGGCCTGTGCTGTGATAGTGCCACGCAAACCAACAAGGGGTGCAAGCCCCCTCCATGACAAACACGACCACGCCATAACACCACCGCCTCCGAATTTTACTGTTGGCAGTACACGCGCTGGCAGATGACGTTCACTGGGCATTCGCCATACCCACACCCTGTCATCGGATCGCCACACTGTGTACCGTGATTCGTCACTCCACACAACGTTTTTCCACTATTCAATCGTTTACGCACCTTACACCAAGCGAGGCGTCGTTTGGCATTTAGTGGCGTGATGTGTGGCTTATGAGTAGCCGCTCAGCGATGAAATCCAAGTTGTCTCACCTCCCGCGTAACTGTCATAGTACTTGCAGTGGATCCTGTTTCAGTTTGGAATTCCTGTGTGATGGTCTGGATGGATGTCTACCTATCACACATTATGACCTTCTTCAACTGTCTGGTGGTCTCTGTCAGTCAACAGACGACGTCGGCCTGTACGCTTTTGTGCTGTACGTGTCCCTTCACGTTTCCACTTCACTATCACATCGGAAACAGTGGATCTAGGGATTTTTAGTAGTGTGGAAATCTCGCATACGGACGTATGACACAAGTGATACCCAATCACCTGACCACGTTGCAAGCCCGTGAGTTCCGCCGAGCGCCCCATTCTGCTCTCTCACGATGTCTACTGAGGTCGCTGATATGGGGTACCTGGCAGTAGGTGGCAGCACAATGCACCTAGTACGAAAAACGCATGATTTTGGAGTTGTCCGGATACTTTTGATCACATAGTGTAGCTTCCTAACTTCACTCTCTGACAAACGATACTCCATTTCGCTAAAATTCCCTAACGACATTAAGGGGCTCCGGAAAGGCTCAAAATCATGAAAAGTTCAATTTTTACTTTTTGCGTTTTCTGAATCTGCAGACTATTACCTTTTAATAGATATATAATTTATTCAATTCCGAAGACTACAGCTATTTTTAATTTTTTTTTTGAAATGTGTTCTACATGGGCGTGACCCACTGTGCCGCTGTTAAACTGCTGTCAAATGGTGTTATTATTAACGTCCGTGTTCATCAGGTACATTTTAGTGATGTGAGATAAAGTATGTGTTGTGGCTAACCTGTGATGGTTCAATATATATCGCTGGTGTGATTGTCGATTGTTTCATGTTTATTTACTCTGTCGTTATCTCGAAAATATTCGTAATTAATTCTGTTTCTTGAGTCTCTGTTTTGTTGAAGTATAATAATGAGTAAAAGTAAAGTTATTAGAAATCCGCTGAAGGCTTTTAAGAAAGGAGAAATTTTGGAAAGCCAAAGGTATTTAGAAATATGGGAATGAAGATAGGTTCTAACATGGTACGAGCGAGGCTTGCTTTAGACAAGGAACGCCTTCGGGCTGCAGACAGGGCTGTAAAGAGTCTAGAAATACAAGCAAGAGTAAACAGGAGGAGGAACAAGAGGAAGCTGGAGGAGGAGTTTGCAGAGGATGAAGATAATCCATCCTATGGACCTGGAATGCACTAAAAAGTTAATCCAATCTTTGTCGCTCGATTCCCAAAACTTTTATTTTCTCATACTAATTACATGTTTTCTAAGGATCTTCCAAACATAATTGTTTCAAACTTTCAGTAAATATTACACAATACCTTCTGCAGAATTTAACACAGCCTTTTTCCAAAAAAACTGTATATTTTTGAATATATAAATAAAAAATTGCAAAAAAATGTTGTGAATTTTCATTACAATTGAAAAAAAATCATCTTTAATAACTGAACTAAAATTTTGTAAAATCCCTGTGTTAAGTTGTAGCCCATATTCCAATAAATACTCTGTAAAAAGTTCAACTTCCTACCTCAAATACTTTGTGAGGAAAGATGTAATTTATAAGCGTTATTTTAACATTGCAATTATAGGGCGTTCCGGAGCCCCTTAAGCCAGTAAAATTACATCATAGTTCAGAAATACACTGAGGTGTCAAACGTCACGGGATAGCGATATGCACATATACATATGGCGGCAATATCGCGTGCACAAGTCGTAAGAGGGCAGTGCATTGTCGGAGCGGTCATTTGTGCGCAGGTGATTTACGTGAAAAGGTTTCCAACGTGGTAATGGCCGCCAGACGGGAATTGACTGACTTTGAACGCGGGATGGTAGTTGATGCAAGACGCGTGAGACATTGCATTTTGGAAATCGATAGGAAATTCAATACTGTGAGATCCACAGTGTCAAGAATGTGCCGAGGATACCAAACTGCAGGCATTACCTCTCACCACGGAGAACACAGTGACCGACAGCCTTCGCTTAACAACACAGAGCAGCGACGTTTGCGTAGAGTTGTCGGTGCTCACAGACATGCATCACTGCGTGAAATAACCACAGAAACAGATGTGGGGCGTACGACTAACGTATCCGTTAGGACCGTGCGGCGAAATCGAGCCTTAAAGGGCTATGGCACGAAACGACAAACCCTTTACCAACAACACATCTCCTGCAGCGCCCCTCTTGGGCTCGTGACCAAAAACCGCGGCCTGGTCAGATGAGTCCCAATTTCAGTTGGTAAGAGCTGATGGTAAGGTTCGAGAGTGCGCGGACGCCATGAAGCCATGGACCCAAGTTGTCAACAAGGCACTGCGAAACGTGGTGGTGGCTCCATAACGGTGTGGGCTGTGTTTACATGGAATGGACTGGATCCTCTGGTCCAACTGAATCGATCTTTGACAGTAAATGGTTACGTTCGGTTACATGGACACCATTTGCAGCCTTTCGTGGACTTTACGATCCCAAGCAAGGGTGTCACCGGACCACAGTTTTTCACGATTGGTTTGAAGAACACTTTAGACAATTCGAACGAATGACTTCGCCACTCACATCGCCAGACATTAATCCCATAGAACGTTTACGGGACGTAATTGCGAGGTCTGTTTGTGCAAAAAATTCTGCACGGCTAACACTTTTGCAGTTATGGACGGCTATAGAGGCTGCGCGGCTCAGTATTTCTGCAGGGGATTTCCAACGCCCTGTTGAGTCCAAGTCATGTCGAGCTGTTGCACTATGCCCGGAAAAACGAGGTCTGACACAGTGTTAGGATGTACCCACGACTTTCGTCATCTCAGTATAATTTTGCGCAGATGTTACAGTATTTGCATAGATTAGGAAAACATATTTCATTTTCATTTCACAAGTGATATTTTAAGGTTTACAGAAAAATAATTTATTGATATTTACAGTATACAAATTTGCTAAAAAATTTAGGTAGCAAATATGTATTGTAATGTTTGGATACTTTTGATCAGATAATGTAGTTGTCTTAATATTATAATTGTCCTAATTTTTTTCGGTAAATCATGGAAAAACAGAAGCTGGATGGCTGCAAGAAGATTGGAATCACCGCTCTCCCTGTTGTGAATCCGGCGTTTTGTCACTACCACTTTGCTCTGAGCAGCGATGAAGAAAGTGAGAAATATAGCAGTGTGACACGTAGTTTATAGAGGATGTTGAGTGTGCTGGAACACAGAAATGAGGAATCTAAGGTGGAACAGATATAATTGGAGTGCGGTAGTAAATTAGTAGAACAACAGACCGTTTTTTTAGATAAGGAAACAAAACTCTTGCTACGAATGTACACAGTATGAACTGATGTTGACAAATATTTACGAATTTTAGTAACGTCGCCTCCGTAACCGAGGTCGCTAACGAACGCCTGTGCAGTTGTGCTCAGTTGGGGGTATCTGGTGCGGCTACTGGTGATGGAAGAAATTACTAGGCCGGCAGAGGAAGGAGAGGTAATTATGTAACGCTCTTGATCGCCAGACTTTGTTCGAATGCCCTGGATTACCTTTCAACCTTATCCGTGTCACGTAAAGTGAGGGTATTTAAAACTATCGATGGGCGGCCTCCTCTGTGCTATTTCAGAGTAGTAGGCTATGTACCGGTAACGTGGTTCACCTGCTCTCTTCCCTCATCTGTATACAAACACGACACGGCAGATAAATCCGGTACAGTCACCTTCACTCAACAGATGCACTTCAGATACAACTTTCGGTGAAATGGGTCATTTTCCCGGGAAAAGAAAACCGTTTCCGATTAGACAACCTCGCGGTCGCCGTACGACCCTTCCTTCCTTCCTTACTGATTCTACTGTTGAAGATTTTCTTCCATTCAGTACCGTAGCTTCCGCTCTTACCAAGTGTACATGCTGCTGTATGGTCCCTGCTGTTTTCATGATATGGCTAGTTTATTTATTTTTAACCGAGTGCCCAAATGCCCTTCCTGTCGCCACACTATCGGTTAATCTAGGAGAGAGAAGCGGTGTGCACCATCCGTCTGTGAGTCGTGTAAACTTTTTTCTGAGTGTTATTGTATCTTAACAGTTTGTGCGTGGTATTTTCAACTTCGAGAGGCACGGACTGGCGGCCAGTCGACCGTTCGCCTATAGGAGCGTGGAAAAGCGCCTGAAAACCACAGGCTGGTGTACCAGACCAAGAGTCGTTAACCCACCGCGAGGATTCCATCCGGGTACAGCACACCTCCCAAGCTCGAAAGCCACCGCTGTGCGGATTAAGCTATAGGAGCAGGTCATTATAACAGCTGCGCATTAGGTTAGCTGTTTCCAAATGTCTTGCGTGTTCATGAAACTTTAGATACAAGAGGAAAAAGTAAAATATTGGATTTATTTTCTCTTAGAACCACAGCATGGCAGATGTCTTGTAATGACATGTTAAAATAAAAGACGGTAACTGCTGTAATTGTTAATCGCTAGAATTTTTACGCTAGCAATAGGCCGATTTCGGCAGTGTCGCCATTTTCAGGCTATCTGCAACCTAATACGCTTCGTCAGAAGTAGTAACATTATAACTAACGACAATGTTGTTTTTACTGTGTGTTAATACTCACACAGTCGCGTTGTCGCTGTCCAATATCGGCCAAGTTTTTAAATATTTATCTTAATCCCAACTAATTGCTGTTGTTCGCAGATGTAAGCTAGGTGTTTAATTGATTGCATATACTGTTGTGGTTATGACAGCTACGACTGATAGCTAATCCAGCGATGCTGTTTGGTTACAGTTTGTTTATTCATTTGTCTATGTTTTGTAATATCTATGGAGTGGTATTATATTCTTTGTTTTGTTTTTGTAAACTTATTTGTCCGTCGTTGACACAGATGACCGCAAATCTTCTTTCCTTCCCGTCTGGGCAAACTGTGCAGTGACTAGAGTACATGTAAAGCTTACTGGGACAGGGTAAGTGCTAGCTACAATGAAGTCGATAATTCGATTGCAATACTGGCGTTTTAATTTGATGTCCCCCACAACTGACAAAATTTACAAAAAAATGTGAATTTCTTTGTCCATCCACACACTCCTGAGAATGGCACATTAACAATTTGCAATTACGGGCCCCTATTACCGGCAGCTACATTGATAAATACTCGACACCTCGCAACGATAACTACCAGATCAAGAGTATTAGGTAAGTTGCTGGAAGTGGTTAAACGTTGGTGAAAATCTCGCTTCTGAGCCCACAAAGAGCTCTAACCGCAGAACTCTGCACGGAACACGCGTTGGTGCAGTGCTGCGATACAGACCGTATATCCCCCTTCGAAGACGATGGCCAAGACGCCGTCTCCAATTGCGTACCGCTCGATGGCTGAAGGCGAAGTCCACTCTCTCCACAATTCTTCTGTCTGCCACGCGTACGAAAACGCGGCGGAAGAAAGTTTCGGCCAATGTCGAACGCTCAATCACCGCCGAAATCCCTCCAACGGCATTTCTGAAACCTACCCAATGATGGAGTAGGTCATAACGCCCCTAGGCAAACGAAATTTCCGTCTTCGCCACGTGTTGCCCAGCACAGGTGGCTCCGGATGCCGGGCTACCCCAAAAGCGCCGTATTGTCCAGCGTTTCCGGTGACCGCTACCTGCCGCCCACGGGGGCCCCGCGAGCTACGGCCATCTGCAGACTTTATATTTCACAGTTCTCAACTTCCGACACTTTTGTATAAGTTATCTAAAAAATTTTTATGTTTTACGTCCGTTTGCTCTTTTAACATTTTATCAGGGTCTGTCCATGAGTATTTATAGATTTCGATTTCTTCCAAAACGTTCATTTTGGATCCTGATGGGGTTATACACTATGTGGTCAAAAGTATCCGGACACCCCTTGTAAGAGGTCCGAGCAGATGTAATTTCGATGTACTGCGCACGCGCTGCCTGCGATATGTAAGGTATAAGAGAATCTCAGACCAGAGAGCAATGTTGACTGCAGTAGCAACTGTGTAGCTGTAGCAGTAAGTTGTTGCTAGCGAGCAGTCTGGTGTATCGTGTTGGCTGAGCCGGTCGTGGTGCATCGATGCCGGAGCCTGAGCATTATTGTATAAGGTAAAAAGCAGCCTCGCGCGTATGTAGTATTGTTATCTCAAGTCCCATGTAAATGTTTTAAAAATCTCCTGATAATAATCTTTCTCATAAAAAGTAACTTTTAACAACCATTCATTTCAATTTAAAAAATTTACTAATTTCTCCAATCCATGATCATCCCGATTATTGCAAAAGAAAAATCAGTTGTTTCCTTTCATAAAATGACAAATCTATCGGCCAGCATTGCACAGGGCTGTGCCAGAAAAATTTATTCTAAGAGCAGATATATATGCGTTATCGGGCGACTTCATTGAGGTAAGAATTTTTCTTTTTTTATTCAGAATGATCTTTCAGGGCCATGACGCAGCACTGCTGACGTCCAAAATTTACCAGGTTAAATTCACAGTCAATTATTGAAAAGTTATAAGTGAGCGACAATTTAATTGAGAGATTAGTTACATTGTATTATTACCAGGTTACTGAATTTATTTTTTGTTGGGACGTTACACTGAATGTGAACGACATAATTATAATTTTTACTGTTGAGAAGCTTAGGAATTTTTCTGTTTTGAGGTGACACTAAATGTGAACGATTTTTGTGGGGAGGTTACACCCTCAAAAACATAAGTGTTTCATATTAGGTGCATTGTACTGCCACCTACTGCGAGGTACTCCATATCAGCGACCTCAGTGGTCACTAGACATCCTGAGAGAGCAGACCGGGGCGCTCTACGTGTGTTGTGCCAACAGTAAAATTCGGAGGCGGTAGTGTTATGGCGTGTTCGTGTTTTTCATGGAGGGGGCTTGCACCCCTTGTTGTTTCGCCTGGCGCTATCGCAGCACAGGCCTACATTGATGTTTTAAGCACCTTCTTGCTTCCCGGTGTTGAAGAGCAATCCGGAGTTTGCGATTGTATCTTTCAACACGATCGAGCAGCTGTTCATAATGCACGTCAAGTGGTGGAGTGGTTACACGACAATAACATCCCTGTAATGGACTGGCCTGCACAGAGTCCTGACCTGAATCCAATAGAACACCTGTGGGATGTTTTGCAACGCCGACTTCGTGCCGGGCCTCACCGGCCGACATCGATACCTCGCCTCAGTGCAGCATTCAGTGAACAATGGGCTGCCATTCCCGAAGAAACCTTCCAGCACCTGACTGAGCGTATGCCTACGAGAGAGGAAGCTGTCATCTAGGCAAAGGGTGGACCAACGCCATATTGAATTCCAGTATACCGATGGAGGATACCACAAACTTGTAAGTCATTGCAGCCAACTGTCGGGATACTTTTGATCACATAGTGTAGCACCGTCACTAGACGCAAGTAATGTGACGTCGGAGCGAGCGAGCGGTGCAAGGACTGCTGTGTAAGACACGAGAGTTAGTCTAGGCGCAGGTTGCGTGTACAGTAGAAAATCGGGCGTGTGTAAGGAGAAGTTGTTATTTGCGTGACACAAGGGCGTCACAAATGCGGGCAGATGCAAGAGGTTCCAGGAACATCAAGAGCCTTCACCGTAAGTGCTCATAGCTACTCCGTGCGTGCCCGCTACATACCACGCAACTGGAGCGTTGTCGACGACAGCGAAGACAGTGTCTCAACATTACGGCGAACTGTAAGATCTTTTGATTTCCGAACAGTTTTTGAAACATTGTGAGGCGTCACTCGTTGACTTGAAACTAACTTTACTTCAACAATAAGTGTTGTACACTAAAATTCTAGGTAGCCAATGTATTTATTATCCTACGTCATTGTTACCTACATGCATTCTAAATCTTTTCGTGTTATTAATTAACCGAGTGTCTTTGCTCAAAATTAAAAGAACGTGACCAAGAAATAATCATAAAGCCATTACTGAAAGTACTTATCGATGATGCCTCAGTAAATTAATTCTTCTGTTCCGTCATAATAATCTGAGGCAAAATCTGTTATTGCAATCCAAACTGAAGTAAAAGCAAAGTTAATTTAAATACATAATTACGGGCAAACCAACATTCTAAGTAAAACTACCCAAACATAGCACATTTCATTTTATGTGAAACTATCTCTTTAATTATTTTTTTACTATGCACTGACCTACCGAATTTTCCCTGAAAAAGGCAACTCAAACTTAACCTATTCATTTATTACCCACAATATACAAGCCCAACACAATCTGACTGCTATACATTGACAACATGACTTCCAATAATTAACAGAAAAGAATGGCCCTGAATTGAAAGAAATCCTAAAAATAGTATAAATCCAATAAATATGAAATTAAAGAAATATGAAACTACCCCCAAATCTGTTAATTATCTAAACTAATTTCAATCGCGAATCCCAACAGTGCAAACCCCATTCTTTTTCATAAGTCACTTACGTCACAGAAAATCTTCGTAACACGAAGTACAGCAATTACAGCAAGTTGCAACTACAGCCAGATAAATAAAAATATTCTAACTACTATACACTCTAACTGATAGGAGGCATATTGTTAGCGAAAGAAAGATTTTGTTGAAGAGCAAGCAATGTATTTAGAAAATTTTGCCTTATACATGTGACATCCAGTTCCAAAAAATATATAGTCGTCAATAATTTCACTGCTCAAACATTATCAACCCAACATCCATCATCATACATTTCCTTGCGTATTTTCTTATAAATACAAAGTTTGATGTTGCTTTACAATGCATGTCGTACCAACACAGAGTCTCCACTAAGAATTCATGTCCATACTCTTCCTTATCCACTCGGTAACTGCTGGTCCGTCCAACCACAGAATCTCTTGCCGAGGATGCAGAGCGCTTTCAGCGATATTGACTCAATCTATAGCGCTTCCAACACACAAACAGGCTACTTACATATGTTACCTATCAAAGTGCAGTTGCGTGTTAGCGTGACATTTATTCCGGCGTAGCAAACGTGTTGAAAATTAATGACTGTTTGTTTATATGACTATTTACGAAATCACTTATGATATTCAACGTGTTTAGGTTGCAAATGCCATACACTATTTGTACGTAAGTAAACGTTACTATGAGGTTACGTAAGTACTGCTACAACAAAATTTGCCTCCAGTCAGTCAGTGCCACTAAGGAATGTCTATTACTGTTCGAAATTATTAAATTTTTTTGTTATTGACGACTCAAAGTGATTACCAACATTTTCCCATTCTTACGTTGTACCGTCTTGTGGCGCTGGAAACGCGTGTGCGAACCTTCTGTTGTCACACATGCGCTTAAGGAAATACGTGACCATTCACGTCTGGATAGTGAACAGATATTGCCCAGTTGGGCTAACTGCTCTGTTTTACAATCATTATTTGGAATCCAAATAAGCAGAGAGTACCGGAAGTGGAAGTACACTACTGGCCATTAAAATTGCTACACCAAGAAGAAATGCAGATGATAAACGGGTATTCATTGGACAAATATATTATACTAGAACTGACATGCGATTACATTTTCACGCAATTTGGGTGCATAGATCTTGAGAAATCAGTACCCAGAACAACCACAAAAATGGTTCAAATGACTCTGAGCACTATGGGACTCAACTGCTGTGGTCATAAGTCCCCTAGAACTTAGAACTACTTAAACCTAACTAACCTAAGGACAGCACACAACACCCAGCCATCACGAGGCAGAGAAAATCCCTGACCCCGCCGGGAATCGAACCCGGGAACCCGGGCGTGGAAAGCGAGAACGCTACCGCACGACCACGAGATGCGGGCAGAACAACCACCTCTTGCCGTAATAACGGCCTTGATACGCCTGGGCATTGAGTCAAACAGAGCTTGGATGGCGTGTACAGACAGGTACAGCTGCCCATGCAGCTTCAGCACGATACCACAGTTCATCAAGAGTAGGGACTGGCGTATTGTGACGAGCCAGTTGCTCGGCCACCATTGACCAGACGTTTTCAGTTAGTGAGAGATCTGGAGAATGTGCTGGCCAGGGCAGCAGTCGAACATTTTCTGTATCCAGAAAGGCCCGTACAGGACCTGCAACATGCGGTCGTGCATTATCCGGCTGAAATGTAGGGTTTCGCAGGGATCGCATAAGGGTAGAGGCACGGGTCGTAACACATGTGAAATGTAACGTCCACTGTTCAAAGTGCCGTCAATGCGAACAAGAGGTGACCGAGACGTGTAACCAATGGCACCCCATACCATCACGCCGGGTGATACGCCAGTATGGCGATGACGAATACACGCTTCC
The DNA here is from genome assembly GCF_023898315.1 of Schistocerca nitens. Classification (NCBI taxonomy): domain Eukaryota; kingdom Metazoa; phylum Arthropoda; class Insecta; order Orthoptera; family Acrididae; genus Schistocerca; species Schistocerca nitens. Next base: position 1,002,490,250 of record NC_064614.1, on the reverse strand, counting down.
AATGTGCGTTCAGCGCGATGTCGCCAAACACGGATGCGACCATCAAGATGCTGTAAACAGAACCTGGATTCATCCTAAAAAATGACGTTTTGCCATTCGTGCACCCAGGTTCGTCGTTGAGTACACCATCGCAGGCGCTCCTGTCTGTGATGCAGCGTCAAGGGTAACCGCAGCCACGGTCTCCGAGCTGATAGTCCATGCTGCTGCAAACGTCGTCGAACTGTTCGTGCAGATGGTTGTTGTCTTGCAAACGTCCCCATCTGTTGACTCAGGGATTGAGACGTGGCTGCACGATCCGTTACAGCCATGCGGATAAGATGCCTGTCATCTCGACTGCCAGTGATACGAGGCCATTGGGATCCAGCACGGCGTTCCGTATTACCCTCCTGAACACACCGATTCCGTTTTCTGCTAACAGTCATTGGATCTCGACCAACGCGAGCAGCAATGTCGCGATACGATAAACCGCAATCGCGATAGGCTACAATCCGAACTTTATCAAAGTCGGAAACGTAATGGTACGCATTTCTCCTCGTTACACGAGGCATCACAACAACGTTTCACCAGCCAACGCCGGTCAACTGTTGTTTGTGTATGAGAAATCGGTTGGAAACTTTCCTCATGTCAGCACGTTGTAGGTGTCGCCACTGGCGCCAACCTTGTGTGAATGCTCTGAAAAGCTGTTCATTTGCATATCACAGCATCTTTTCCCCGTTTGTTAAATTTGACGTCTGTTGCACGTCATCTTCGTGGATTTAGCAATTTTAATGGCCAGTAGTGTAGTTATTCGTTAGGACAACTTATTGCACACTTCTCCCCATTAAGCGGTACAATTTTCTTCGCAAATGTTAGTCTCATCATAAATTATAAATTATTGTCCTATTGGGTGCATGCGATCAGGTTCGAAAATCCATGTTAAGCGATTAGTAAGGGTGACAGGCGGGGAGGGGAGGGGAGTTGGGGGGGGGGGGGCGGAGAGAGGTTACAACCTTGACCATTAGGTGCCATGAGAGTCGGGTCCTCAGAAGAACTCAGTGAGCCGGCCGGAGTGGCCGTGCGGTTCTAGGCGCTACAGTCTGGAACCGAGCGACCGCTACGGTTGCAGTTTCGAATCCTGCCTCGGGCATGGATGTGTGTGATGTCCTTAGGTTAGTTAGGTTTAATTAGTTCTAAGTTCTAGGCGACTGATGACCTCGGAAGTTAAGTCGCATAGTGCTCAGAGCCATTTGAACCATTTTTGAGAACTCAGTGACAAACGAACTTAGACTAGTAATTCTGTATCACCTGAGCAACGTATCCATGAGCGACATTTCAGCCTTCTAAGTCGAATGCTCGTGATGTGATGAAGTGGAAGCATGCAGGGACAACCACAGCTAATCCGAGACCATACAGGTCGCATGTACCGACGGACAGGTACCGCCCAACTTTGTGGAGGGAATCACTTGTGATTTGGAAAGTACTACCAGAATTCCGGCTAGCTCAATGACTGTGTGAAGGCAGTTGAAAATAATGGTGTACAGTGGTAGGGCAGCTCCTCATAAGCCACATATTTGTGTAGTCAGTCCTAAGCGACACCTAAAATGGTGTAAAGAGCGACTCCACTGGACAGTGGGTGGCTGAAAAGGGTATAATTATGTCGTGTGACTAGGGTCTCCCGTCAGGTAGACCGTTCGCCGGTTGCAAGTCTTTCGATTTGACGCCACTTCGGCGACTTGCGCGTCGATGGGGATGAAATGATGATGATTAGGACAACACAACACCCAGTCCCTGAGCGGAGAAAATCTCCGACCCAACCAGGAATCGAACGCGGGCCTTTAGGATTGACATTCTGTCGCGCTGACCACTTAGCTACCGGGGGCGGACGCAGAAAAGAGTGATTTGGGGTGATGAGTGACGCTACAGCCAGTGGCAATTCGATGGAAGGGTTTGGGTTTGGTGAATGTCTGGAGGACGTTACCTGCCACCATCTGTGGCCAACAGTAAAGTACGGAGTTGGTGATGCTACGGTATGGTGGTGTTTTTAGTGGTACTCTTATTGCGCTAAAGAAAAACGCTAAATGAAATAGAATGTGAACACAATTTTACAGCATTGTGTACAGCTAACAGTAGGGGAATAGTTCGGAGACGATATTTCAGCATGACAATGCCTGTTGTCATAAAACAGCGTCAGTGAAACAGTGGTTTGTGGACAACAACATTCCTAAAATAGACGGGACTGCCAAAATCAACACTTTCTCTGGCTTCAGCTCTTGTGGAAGAATGGACAACCATTGCTCCACAGATTATTTGATCAAAAGTATCCGGACACCCCCAAAAACATACGTTTTTTTTAATTAGGTGCATTATGCTGCCACCTACTCCCGGGTACGCCATATCGGCGACCTCAGTAGTCATTAGACATCGTAAGAGAGCAGAATGGGGCGCGCGGCGGAACTCACGGACTTGCAACGTGGTCAGGTGATTGGGTGTCACTTGTGTCATACGTCTGTAAGCGAGATTTCCACACTCCTAAACACCCCTAGGTCCACTGTTTCCGATGTGGTGGTGAAATGGAAACGTGAAGGGACACGTACAGCACGAAAGCGTACAGGCCGACGTTATCTGTTCACTGACAGAGACCGCCGACAGTTGAAGACGGGTAATGGGTAATAGGCAGATATCTATCCAGACCATGACACAGGAATTCCAAACTGCATTAGGATACTTTGCAAATACTATGACAGTTAGGCGGGAGGTGAGAAAACTTGGATTTCATCGCTGAGCGGCTGCTCATAAGCCACACATCACGCCGGTAAATGCCAAACGACGCCTCGCTTGGTGTTAGGTGCGTAAACATTGGACGATTGAACAGCGGTAAAACGTTGTGTGGAGTGACGACTCACGGTACACAGTGTGGCGATGCGATGTTAGGGTGTGGGTATGCCGAATGCCCGGTGAACATTGTCTGCCAGCGTGTGTAGTGCCAACAGTAAAATTCGGAGACGGTGGTGCTATGGCGTGGTCGTGTTTTCCAAGGAGAGGACTTGCACTGCTTGTTGTTTTGTGTGGCACTATCACAGCACAGATCTACATTGATGTTTTGAGCACCTTCTTGCTTCCCTCTGATGAAGAGCAATTCGGGGATGGCGATTGCATCTTTCAACACGATCGAGCACCTATTAATAATGCGAGAGTGGAAGCTGTCATCAGATCGAGCACCTATTAATAATGCGAGAGTGGAAGCTGTCATCAAGGCTAAGGGTGGTCCAACACCATACTGAATTCCAGCATACCGATGGATTGCGCCACGAACTTGTAAGTCACTTTCACTCAGGTGTCCGGATGCTTTTGATCACATTGTGTATTAGAGAAACCTCACTGGAAGTGTTCTCAGCAAAGTTCAAGACGTCGTACAGGAGAGTGGCGAATAGATCCCGTATTAATGTCCAATAGACGTGCCCGTATTCTTTTGATCAGATAATGTATATGGTATGAACAGGAGGGAATTTTTAATGTACAGAAAGAAATCTACAACAAGCTGTTGCTGTTATACATTACTGTTACATTTACCCAACCGTTACGGTACGAAGAAGTTCGCTATTGAGAGACAATCAGGGAAATAAAAAGTAATCTTCCGCAAATAGGGCCAGTCTCAAGAGGTCTGTGAGGATGTTTCTATTAGACCTTTTTCTTTAAACGACCGACCTGCAAACTGGGAATAATATGCGGCATACCACGGCTTGGGTGTGTTTAATCTTACTGTAGAAACGTATGTTAATATTTACGGAAGGAGACCGTCCATTTAAAACACCTTTCTCACTTTTTGAAGTACAATTTTATTTTCATGTTACTAATTCGTAAATAACGTAACTGAGCCATTAGATTCAAGAATTATACACTTCTATCTCACTGCAGAAAAAATAATGCGGTCAGCTATAGTCAGTCTCTTATCGACATTTTAATCACTGAAAACAAAATAGTGTTGATGACATTAACAATTTCTTAACTGCGTCTGCTACATAAAACAATGTTCTATAGAAACCACTAATATTCTTCTGAATACCTACGGACATCTTTAAGGTCCTATTTAACACTTCTTTTACTTCAATTTGTGTACAATATTTCCAAAAAAAGTTTTGATAGAGCTGGAGAGCATATTGCCAATAGTTTTAATTTGTATCGTATACTGGAAGCGCAAGATATTGTGATTATCAGTCGATAATATGTCTTTTCTAACGCTCTGTTTTGTTTTTACTCTTATCTTATTGCTGAGCTGTGTTAAAACTTTTCCGTCAGTTGATTCTAGGAGGCCTTCTTTGCTGATTATGGAAATGGCATAGTCTGGAAGACTGTCTCCCTGTGATCCTGTCCTACTGGCAGAAATATCGTGCTAATCTAGACCTCCCTTTGAGGACATCTATAATGCATGATGGAACGTACATGCACCTTCAGCCCCACAGCCCGTTAATTCCCCACATCTTCATAGCTACTGGACGAACTATGCCTATCATGTACAAACGGCGGGCGTTGGTTTCGCATTTAACGGTTCTCATTATCATCACTATACGAGCAAAGAGGTATCTTACAGTTGGAGATCATGGAAATGCTAATCCCGGTCGTGCTGAGATAGCTTCGGGCATTCAGGTACAGGAGCCAGCGTGAAATATAAACTGGCCACGCAATCGATCCCTCGCCATTTCGAGCACGGGGTCAGCGTCTCTAATCCGCAGCTCCGCGCTCGATACCTGCCTGCCATGGCGAGGTCACAGTCACAGTTTAATGCTGAAGGGCAATTTGAGGCCTCTGATGCATCGTCGACTTTAAATAGCCCCCTTCCTCGAAATATTCTTCCCCTGCTGTTCTAATGTCCTGCTGCACACGGCGCTGACGCGGCAGTTCACCCATCTCCGTAGTTAATCAGTAGTCTGGTCACCTTCATAAATTTTTTAACTCGAATGTTTGGTGTTCAGCAGGTACTAACAAGGCAAACGTAATACTAAGAGACACAGAAATGTGTAATGGCACAAGGAGAAATAGGCAACATTCGGTGGACTGACACATGGCCAATTAAAAACTTATCAACATTTGATCCTCTTCTAACGACTGCCGAGGCTTAACTGAATGAATGTGAACGAAAACAGCGTTCATTTCTCGCTGGTTACAGTACATAGATCCTTCTTAATCACTTAATAAGGTCTAGTAGATTTTCAAAAACGAATTCTTCCACTTCCTTCCACAAATTTCTTAGTCCATTGGCATGGCATGCTGATCGTACCAATGACAAAAACATCCAACGTGAAATTAATCTTGATCATATTGAGCTTCACATGTTAATGATTAATGAACGCTGCCGGCCGCTGTGGCCGAGCGGTTCTAGGCGCTTCGGTTCGGAACCGCGCGCCTGCTGCGGTCACAGTTTCGAATCCTGCCTTGGGATTGGATGTGTGTGATGTCCTTAGGTTAATTAGGCTTAAGTAGATCTAAGTCTAGGGGACTGATGACCTCAGATGTTAAGTCCCATAGTGCTTAGAGCCATTTGAACCAATTTTTTTTTTAATGAACGCTGCCACAGGTGTATTGATATACTTTTATTTTGTCACGATCGGTTTCTTTCTTTTAGAACATCACGCGACTGGCGAGTTGTGGCAGTATCACGATATGAAACGCCTGGTTGCGATATGCAGCGTTCGAGACAAAATATGGTGGTTAGAATTAAGTTAATACCTTCAGCTGCTTACGGGTGTTGATATATATCAAGTGGGACAGGTGAAAATATGTTCCCCGACCGGGACTCGAACGCGGGATTTCTTGATTACATAGCAGTCGTTCTATCCATCTGTGCCACCGAGGGCACAGAGAACAGTCCGAATGCAGGGACTATCTCGCGCACGCCTCCCGCGAGACACAGACTCTCACCTTGTATGTCCACCCACTACATTGGTAGTGTCCCACCCCAACACACTCATTACTCGTGGAAAACGTTCTTACCAAGTCCCGTAAGAGTTCGGGGAATATGTGTGCATCTGCACAGAAGAAGAAGGTCATGGTTGGTATTGCCAGAACTATATACTTATATGGATATGGTGTCTGTTCTTTCGGACATGTCCGAAAGAACATGTAAGTATAAATATGGTGGTCGTTTCCGGATTTTGTCTCTAACGTCATATCATTGTACTGGCACAAATCGGCAATCTGATGATGTTCTACAAGAATGAAAGCAGTCGTGATAGAGTAAATGTGTATCGATACAACTGTGGCAGTTTTCGCTCATTATTAACATCATCGTAGTATTCACTGCACACATTAAATCTGCTATTGCCTACTTTACTCTCCTCGTCAATGCTAAAATATCAGAGTAGGGTTTGATGGATGAAATACGCGTGACCATGAAACGGACCTCCACGTTGAGTATATCACTAACACACTAGAGATAAAATTTGTAATGGTGGAATGGTTAAGACATATTGTGCCTTATTCGGATGTAGCGCATTGAAAATCCTCACCCGGTAATCAATATTAGGAATTTTCATAATTTCCCGAAATCAGTGTACTAGTATCTTCAATATGACCATGTCTCATTTCTTCACCGAGTCTGGTAGAATTCATATGGTGCTCCACTTTTGACGACACATTGAAAACTGACCTTCCTTTCTGTTAAATAGTGGATTTAAGTCAGTGTCAGGAAGTCATTTCTGAAAGTATTTGTATGGAGTGTAGCCACGTATGGAAGTGAAACATGGACGATAAATAGTTTGGACATTAAGAGAATAGAAGCTTTCGAAATGCGATGCTACAGAAGAATGCTGAAGATTAGATGGGTAGATCACATAACTAATGAGGAGGTACTGAATAGAACTGGGGAGAAGAGGAGTTTGTGGCACAACTTGACCAGAAGAAGGGATCGGTTGGTAAGACATGTTCTGAGGCATCAAGGGATCGCCAATTTAGTATTAGAGGGCAGCGTGGAGGGTAAAAATCGTAGAGGGAGACCAAGAGATGAATATACTAAGCAGATTCAGAAGGATGTAGGCTGCAGTAGGAACTGGGAGATGAAGAAGCTTGCACAGGATAGAGTAGCATGGAGAGATGCATCAAACCAGTCTCAGGACTGAAGACCACAACAACAACAACAGTGGATTTAATTAAAGTTGCCAACAAACAGCCGTACTGGTAGGCGTTCGAACTCGGCCATTCACCTTCACGTCAATAACGCGTGGAACGATTCATTCTCCGGAACCTTTGTTTGAGTCAGAGATACAAAATCTGGATATCTGCGTTAAAAATGGCATAAACCCTCTCATTCAGTGGGGATAGACATGACTAATGATGGCTATCACGTTTTCCATTATTGTGTGGTTGATACAGTCCACCCCTCCCTCCCCCTAAACACAGACGTGTTCATTCCGAGTGCGTTTAGACGGAACTGTTTCATTGTCTCGTACGCAGGCACTTCACACATGATGCCTCAGCGATTTCGGTGATGTATTGTCTCTCTCTCATATTACTGGCTACGTAGATGACGCTCCCTTACCAAGAGAGATGACAAGATTACTGCGCTGTGAGTCACCAATTAAAGCCACTTAAGAACAATCGCTGGTTTTAGCAGTAAGCTAAAGGTCGTTTATATTTAGCGGGTGTTAACAAGGCCCTCCGATGGAACTGTCTTTCCCGCCCGTATCACCAACAGTTTTATTCGCAGATGGAGGTTTCCTGCTTTGTGTTACGGAGGATTTTCGAACTTGAGAGTGCGAGACGTTTGGTAAAATTTTCCCAATTCAACACGCTAATCGGAAAACGTTCAAAGATCATGTCGCTCGAATTTGCTCTCGCGGAGCTACGACTAAGTGTGGATGAAGTTATGATGAATATCCTATGCCGCCAGAGGTGATCTAGAGAGTGCAAAAGGCTATGATAAGAAAAAGAGATACAAGTACAGAAATACATGTGCTGTAGGTATTATTCTAGGTTTCGTAGGTAGGTTGCATATGAACAGGGTGTTAACTTAGGGTGATAGTTGGACCTACAAAAGTGAACTAACTCGTAGATCGTTATCGGCACGGTAGTTTTCGTGAATATATTGAAATTCAAAAGTAACACGATCTTTTTCCCTTAACGTGTCAAGTACGTATGTGAGTCGTGTATACTAATATATCTATGACGAGCTGTTACGCCGTGTTGTATGATATTATAGGTTTTTATGGACGTGAAGGAAAGAGAGATGGTGGAAAACATTTACCCGCACGTCCCCTCCTCCTTCCTGGTAATAACAAGGGACCACCGTAATAACATATCCGTATTCGATAGGTCACATACGTCAGAGGTTAAGCTATCGAATATGACGAGCTAATTAAAAACGGAAAGAAGTCAGTGGCACCCTTCTCAGAGAATTCATTACGCTATTCGTCTTTATAAATTTCATAAACCAATGGAAAATCCAAATCTGAAAGACCTTTTTTTTAATTTCAAATTCAAAACAAACAACAATTTATCTATCAATTATGATGTAAGATAATTAAAAATCCCAATTCCAAAATGAAACCATTACTTTTCTTGGTTACGTTAAAAAAACGTGTTACATGAATCATTAGCTAAGCAACTGAAGTCACATGCAATAATTGTAATTAAAAAGTCCATTAAAAGTTTTAAAACTTTGAATGAAAGACCTATGGCTGTGAACAAAGGCGATCGTCGAAGTAAATGCGTAGTATCTAGTTACAATCCTTATGTGGACTACCATAGAGCGAGCTACTTACAGTGAGCCGATGTTGTTGTTGTGGTCTTCAGTCCTGAGACTGGTTTGATGCAGCTCTCCATGCTACTCTATCCTGTGCAAGCTGCTTCATCTCCCAGTACTTACTGCAACCTACATCCTTCTGAATCTGCTTAGTGTATTCATCTCTTCGTCTCCCTCTACGATTTTTACCCTCCACACTGCCCTCCAGTGCTAATTTTGTGATCCCTTGATGCCTCAGAACATGTTCTACCAACCGGTCCCTTCTTCTTGTCAACTTGTGCCACAAACTTCCCTTCTCCCCAATTCTATTCAATACCTCCTCATTAGTTATGTGATCTACCCATTTAATCTTCAGCATTCTTCTGTAGCACCACATTTCGAAAGCTTCTATTCTCTTCTTGTCCAAACTATTTATCGTCCATGTTTCACTTCCATACATGTCTACACTCCATACAACTACTTTCAGAAACGACTTCCTGACACTTAAATCTATACTCGATGTTAACAAATTTTTCTTCTTCAGAAACGCTTTCCTTGCCATTGCCAGTCTACATTTTATATCCTCTCTACATCGACCATCATCAGTTATTTTGCTCCCCAAATAGCAAAACTCCTTTGAGAGGCACCCACATGCCTTGCTCATACTGTGGCATCAAGCAGTCAGGCCTTCAAGATGAGTGGTCTGCCAAAAGAGTGGATTCATTCTTATTTATCGATTAACATGAACTCTCGTACTCACAATTAAGTTACAAATTATCCTCCTGTATGAAAAATACGCAACGGAAACAAACATCTGACTATCAGTAATTTACAGAACTCTGACTGTACACTACGCACTGGCAATTCCACATTTCCTTTTTTTTATTATTTAACGGCTTTTATCAACACGTGGCCATCGCAATGAATATGAGTGGCGCACACATTATAAATTCTGGATATCATGACAACATACAATTCGAAGGAAAAGGCAACCAATCTTTTTCTTTTCACTATCTTATTTATTCCGATAAATTCTATAACCTAAACACACAAATTCTATAACCTACAACAATAACACATGAGAAATTCCGCCCAGTGGGCATGGCTTTACATTGCTGAATCTCTATCTTATGGTCTCGTAATTATTTAACGCTACCGTGCACTTTCTGGATAGGATGGTGGATCTTTTATTATTTCTCACACTTCGACTCTCACAATCATCATCACGAAACTTTCCTCCAGACCGAGCAGTACAAAAGGAACACGCATAACCCACTACCTCTGAAACTACCTTGCTACTCTCCCATGCAGACCACACATACTTAAATTACATGACATACACCACACTACAACATGCAATACAACACAGGGAATAGTCACAACATTATCACTTTCAGCTTTCCCACTTCCATTAATATTTATCCCAGATTCACACGACACTGCCCCACTTCGTAATTCTACTTTCCTACTATGAACTCCGGAGATATATGCATGTCTTCCTGTGCAATGCAAGCCAAGTGGCGTTGCTGGATAGATGGCTGACTCGCCTTGTTTCTCTCTCAGAGTATTATAGTTTGAATCAAGCGTCACACGGAAACATATCTCGCAAAGTAATATTAAGAACATATTCATCACACACACGAGTCCTCAACTGATACCATGGACGAGTACTTCTCTTTATCCTTTGTCTCATACACAGATTGAGACTCACACAGTACTCACCACGTGGAAGTACTCGCCTCTAATTTCAAGTCCTGCACATGCTATTTCTTAAGTATTTCAACTTATAGTACACACGCTAGTAATTCAGCTTAACTTAAGCACATGGAAGTATTTCAACTTATTGCTACACGTGGTTTCATTGTGACCGTTGGTCACTTCCGAAGATTACTACGATCCCATTAATATTACCTGCCTGACGTTTAATTCTCCCCACAAAAGTTCCTGAAATAGAGAAATTATTATTTCAAACTACTCTTAAGTATTCCACATGCATACCATGTCTCCACTCTTTTGTGTTTACGGAGCACAACTAAGACAGGTCTTAACAGCACAAGGTCCAGCGGCAGAGTGCTGAAACATGGCCGTTCTTCAGGTTCTCTCGCACCTCTGCCGAAGTGGGGGAGCACCTTGCTACCGTATTGGTCAGCCACATTTCAGGCGCTCAAAGCTCAGGTAAATTTCATCTCTTTGGTCCCACCAAAGGTGGCCAAAGGATCGTCTCAAAGATGATCATATATTCACATTCACTATCTGCGGTTAGCAGACGACCATACATTCATTCATTTCACAGATCTCACCAAACTGGATGTAGGGATTTATTTTGTGGGAGTGCACATGTGATCAATTAAATAAATAAATTGTCATTCTTTCCTACACTGGTATCCGGCTTCGCTGTATTAATTGAAATTGAGTTATTTTACAAAAAAAATGTGTTGTTCTGACCAAAATAATGAAGTATGTTGTACCTATTTTCAATGTCGGGCGGTACTGTACCCTTTCACCACCGGCTACCCATGCAGAAAAAAATGGCACGGTACTATCCTTGCAATGCAAGGGTAGTTCCGAACATTCTTTTAAGAAAGCTGTATTAGAACAAACGTAGCAAGTCATCAAAATAACCAGGAGGAGACCTTAGCCCCTGGTGACCTCAAATAGACGACCAAATGCTGTTAGTTTACCAAATTATTGACACAGTTGTTGCATCATTGTACTCTGCACAATCCGGAGTAATGCACACATACAAATTTACAATAATCCACATGACAAATAAAAAATTACATCATGCAGATAAAAAATAATGTTGAGATAAAAATTTGCTTAGTTACCGGGATCTCCGTTATTTTTAGGAGTAATCCAAATCAACAAAAGAAAAAAAATTGCGTACACTAGTTCCATGTATAATGTCAGGCTCCATACCATTACTCTAAAATACACATCAAACGTACAGAGAAATAAAACTGACAAGAAAAACAATAATATATACCACAAGTTACATACTGGTTACGTAATATAGTTCATCTAAGACATCATGTCATACCTCATTAACTATCATCACTTAAGCAATTGCCACCACTACTCGACTGTGAGTTTAACCTTATCCTTGTCCACCAGTACAAATACCTGCTGCTGAGCTAGTCAGTCCATCAACTTTGATCAATACACGCAATAAATAGATAGCAATAAGTGCTTGAATCCACCAGAAGCTCTCATATCTTACTCTACTGCTCATTTCTCTGTTGTTACACATTTAGACGACAAGAACTTGCATTTTGACTAGCCTTCGTTACACTTTAATGTGAAATATCACCACTGTGATAATGCAAATAAGTGGCTTCAGTCAACACACCAACAAGATTATTACTGTCCACGACATCAAAATGCATCAGTTAATTCCGATATTTGTTGTGCAATACAAACTCTTGTCCCCTGTGGCAACCTTACTGACCAATGCAACAAGAGCCGCTACGTTAGTATTACGCCACTGGCTAATAATTAAAGCATCATTGTACCAAATATTCTAATAAACATGCTACGTGAACTGGTAACCCAGAACAAACAAAAAAAAAACACTAACTATTCTAAACACAAATGTTAATGAAATACAATTACACTTGCTGTCCCTTCTGGAATGAAACATATAAAAAAATTTACACAATTACAAGTACAAATACATTATTCCCTATCTCATGAGTCACACGGAATCATTTCATTATGTGATTTTTCTTGGGGTCAAAAAAGTTGCTGACAGGTTCACTAGAAACACTGTCTCGGTGTCAAAGCTCTCCCATGGATACCCGGACGAAAGTCTTTAGGTCACTCAAATCGGCATTTTGATCACGCACTGAACAGTAAACTGTATCTCACATTAAACACAAATGTCATAGTCACTCTCAGAGTACCATCCACACGAATCTGGTCGTCCAGAAATGGCCCTACAACTACTATTACCCACGGTTCTGTCCTTTCAGTTCATGGTGTAATTAAAAGTCATAAGTTCCAACCACCAGCACTTATTCCCACACCAATTAAAGAAATGTCTCCTACTACAAATGCAAATGTCAATGTCCCACTTTAGTTTCTTGCGTTCATACAATAATTCAAAGTCAAATGGCTCTGAGCACTATGGGACTCAACTGCTGAGGTCATTAGTCCCCTAGAACTTAGAACTAGTTAAACCTAACTAACCTAAGGACATCACACACATCCATGCCCGAGGCAGGATTCGAACCTGCGACTGTAGCAGTCTCGCGGTTCCAGACTGCAGCGCCAGAACCGCGCGGCCACTTCGGCCGGCTACAATAATTAGTCACCAAACGACAACTGTCCTCTTTAAGTATACCAAGCGTCCCACATGCAATTCACATAGCACACTTAACAAGTCACTGCCAAAAGTTTATGGATCCCACCGTTCAGTGGTCAAGACAAAACAAAACAATCGTCCTGTCTGCTAAAGACAAAATCTTTTCCACCACTAATAACGTGGAAACACCAGTCCTTCACCTTCCACCTTATGGAGACATACGAGCAGTCATCTTGTTTCACGGCTCCACAGTCCAGTACTAGTTAATAGTTGCTGTTACAAAATGCCCGCCGGATTCTGCCGCGTATCGTTCATTCTGCCGTCGCTCCGCCGTTGAGCAGAAGAAACCACCTGCTGTTGCCTCCGCGGGACACTGTCTCCAGTCGTAAGGGTGGCGGAACTTATGAATGGCCAGTGGTACGTGCGTCTCGCCCCAGGCCGTTGACCTGCTGTAGCGGGCGCGTGGAGTGTACCCCAACTGGCAGTGGAGTGGGGAGTGCCGCAGCTCTGTCGCCTCTCCCATGCCGACGTGAGCTTGGCCCCGCTAGCGGTATGGGCGCGTTCTGCGTAGCACCTCAGCGCTACGACACCCAATCAGTCAGACCCTTCCATGCATCTCGCAACATTACAGACAAAAGGATATTCTTACATTATTTATATACTCATTGATTACATGTATGATCTATTAGATACATTGGTAATAAAAGAATCTTTGTTCTAAAAAACATAAAATTATACACCCTAGTTTTCTACACATACAACATCAACATTTATCTCTTTTCTATATACAGCCCACACTTGTGCTATTGATTGTACCTGTCGTCCCTCATACAAAACATGAAAGTGTAAAAAAAAAGGAATAAGAAACAATCTATACAACTCATAATTACAATATAAAATAGTAGACTACTCTAACATCCTATCACAGTGAAAATATTAGAAACTGTTGATTCTAAAACTACAATATACAATGAACCTTTGTGCTTGTGACAGACTGAAATTAATACCCCTTGAAAGTGTTCTAACAAAAAAATAAGAAACAATCTACACAGCTCACAATTACCTACCACATGTTATTAAATAGTAAACTACTTTAACATCCTAACACAATAAACATTTTAGAAACTGATGACTCTAAATCTACAACATACAATGCACCTTTGTGCTTGTGACAGACTGAAATTAGTATCTCTTTATATATTTTACCTTTTTATTATATATAACAACATTTCTAGGACATGTATGTACCATCCACATGATGTCAGATCCTGACCTGCCATCGAGGTTCATCCAAATCCAACAATAAAGCACAATAATGTCTTAGTTATGGATCGGTAGCTTCCCCTTTACAGGAGTGTGCGCATTGATCACACTACTCTACGACTCTCACTCACCAGACATCACATTTTCCTTCTCATTCAATCCATTAATACACTAACAGAATAGGTCTAGAAGTCAGCTAACCTTAACACCACCACACTCACGACAACATACCATACCTTTGCTACCTTATACTCAACCACATAACACATGGAGTTGTTTCGGAGATAGCATTCCAGTCTCTGATTACGTCCTTTCACTCTGGCACCTCTCTCCATCGGCTTACCTCTGCATTCACTTTACCGATTATTCATCCTGCTAAGAACAAAAAATACACAAATTGTTCATCCTGCAAAATAACTGTACACATTCTTGGTACCGTTTTGATTAGTTATACTGGTACCAGGCTTCAACAACAACAAAAGTTATTTTTTTCATATTGCAAATGTTATGGTAAGAATTAGATTTACACTTATATTACATCTTACGTCAGTATTCAACAACGTTCACCATCTGGATCTCATGCTCCCTTTATGTCCCTTCACGTTGTGCAGTTGTCCTCATCCCTTCATTCGTATTTCGGCTCTCCGTCCGTCCATTACTCCATCATTTCCTGGTCTTCCTTCGCCATTCGCATCAATCTCGATTGCAGCATACACAGGCCTCTCTGTAGCATACATCTAAGACATCTCCACATTATTAATTCTACTCACCTTTATTTACCACTGATTCATCACGTCGAATCTCTCTTTATTAATCACATTGCTTCACGTCGCTTCTCTCCTTAAATATCACCTTTATCCACTACTATTTATCACGTCGCTTTTCTATCTACCATCTTTATCCACTCATTAATCATCACTTCGTTTCTGCTTGATCCTTATTCATATGACAAAAAATACGTACATACACCACTCTGTCGACTCCTGTTCATGACTCATTCGACCAGTCTATTCCGTCATACTTCCTGACATCCCGCCTGAAAATTCTTATGTTCGATTTGACCCTGCACCACGTTACACACCACAAATAAATACACTGACTATCTACCATAAATTGCCTACTTTCGATATATCCATAACTTTTCCATAATTTGATGTTATAAATGTGATGAAGCCCACGAGATTGTTTTCCCTTGATCGTCTCAATCAGTACAGCATTTTCATGGACAATCCGCCTCACTCTGAATGGTCCACTGTACACAGTAAAGAATTTGCTAGTTAGGAATCTGTGCTTACATGAAAATTAAATGTGTGCAGAGAATATACAAGCTGGGAGAGATGGGACAGCCCAAGTGTTAGAAACTTTGGTGCTAGTGGCCTCCTTCACTAACACCAGATTGCAAACAACCATATGCAGCTCCTCATTATAACTGTCACTATTACAATGACATACTACCGATCAGATGGCAGCTAATCTAAAAACTTCGGTCACAATGTTGACTTTTTACATTACGTGTTAAGTACCTGCAATAGTCTAATCGCACTAATTATACTGGACTCATTGGCATTATTACATAACATTTTTAGCAACTGGTTTTTTTTGAGGTAACAGTCCTTTTACTTTAGTGTTCCAAATCAAAATTTGCAAATTTTGCTCTGAGAGACCAGCCTAACAGATTCCATTACTGGTGTTTTATTCTGTGATCAGAAGTATGGTATTTGCACTCCTACATATCAGTAGAGTATGTCCGCCACATAGACAATTTTCAGTGCCAGCGGGAAGTGTTTTAAGGCAAGATGCTAAGGGCTGATATGTTGGATTAGTTTCTCCTATCCATCAATCTATTATGACAAGAATGAAATGTCAGGATTCCATGCACTCCTGTCATTCTGATAGTTTCTGCCGTTCCTATCCCCGACACTGTCTGACCTATGAGTCGTGTCTCCGCTTATGATGTTGCTCTCATTACCAAGTTCCTGTAACAAGTGCTGAAATGACGAAGAATCGTCTAAGCCTCTGCCTGCTATCACTATATCTCTGCGCAATTTCACTGACAACTTCGTTATACAGATCCTAAAAGCTCCCCAGGTTCGTATGGCACATCCAAATACCTATTTCGCCTCAGCATTTCCTGATAGCACGCCACAGGATCTCTTATACCACCTTCGTTACAATTTGGCATCATCAATATGCTTTGATTAACCTGGTCCTGCTTACTTTTCGACCAGAATTCATTGAAAAACTTGTCACAAAATATCTTGTAGCTACTACAGTCTTTAATAACTTCCTGCATTTTCGCTCTAGCCTCGTCCCTCAAATGGTTACACACAAACTTCATTTTGAGGAGCAGTCCCCACGATGAAGGTAATGAATATTGAAATTGAGACAGCCACAGGCATGGATGTTGGTAATTATCAGGATCCGGAAAACAAGTGTACGTTTGTACCGACAAGAAGTGCCTCCTACATTCTTCTTTCGCATTTATGTTTTCTGACCTTGGACTATACCCAGTTGGGATTGCCACCTATTTTATCCGACACAACCGTTCTTCTAACTCTCTGAGTTCGTCTTCCTCTTTCTACCTATTTTCGTTTTTTGAATTTATCTCACTCTCCCTCTGCAGTCTACCTGGTGGTGTTTCACCTTCCCTTCTGCACGCTAATTGCAACTGTGCTAGTTCTTCCCTATGTTTCCTATTTGTTTCTAATTGTGCCTCTTTAAACTGTAATAGTGATTGTATCTTCTCCTGGTCGGCATAAACCTCTCGCTGCGTACTGTCAGAGCCTGTTTCGCCTCTTATACTGATATTTCCTACATCTGCGCTAATCGTATTCATTCTGACCACTACCTCCGCAACTTCAACCCTGTGTTTATTTAGCACCACTTCCTGCCGGGTGACTTGAGCTTCCACGCTGTCTAATGCCCCTTGTTTATCTGCAAGTAAGTCCTCCACTATCTCTTTGATTCGCTCATCCGGCAACACGTCCCTACATTCTGTAATATCACTCTCTATTGCAAATATTCGTACCTTCAAATTATTGGCTTTTTCTTTCACGGTGTCACATACTTGCTTCAACGCTCACAGATTCTTCTCCCCCTCATCTAACCGATTATTAACTACGGGCAGACGCTCATCGATAACTGTGTGTAGCTTCCTCATTGCCTCTTTATTTCCCTTATCCATTGCCTCCAATCTTTCCTTATATGCCTCCAATCTTTCCTTATTTACTTCCAATCTTTCCTTAGTCTCCCTATCCATCGCTTCCAATCTTTCCTTATTATCTCTATCCATCGCTTCCAATCTTTCCTTATTCTCCCTATCTCTCTCCTTATTATCTTTATCCATCCTCTGTAAAAACTGCAGTAGCACATTGTCATTTGCTACTTTCGGTGCGCTCACCTTGTTCGCCTGAGAAACCGTAGCTTCACTAAGGGTAGCTACACTTTCACTGC
Organism: Schistocerca nitens; assembly: GCF_023898315.1. Lineage (NCBI taxonomy): Eukaryota > Metazoa > Arthropoda > Insecta > Orthoptera > Acrididae > Schistocerca > Schistocerca nitens. Next base: position 1,002,472,539 of record NC_064614.1, on the reverse strand, counting down.
ATACCTGACCTAGTCCCGGCTCGCCCGCGTCGTCGGGAAAAGCCCCCGATTGTGGACAAAGCCCGCCGCTTAAAGGATCACCTAGCCGCGGTCCGCTGAACAATTCAGCCCCTTCCGTATGTTTGCCGTTCTCGCTCATTAACCCAAGGTCGACACCTACTTCCAGCTGCACTGCTACGTTCACGCCAGAATGACTATTCTCCATGGTGACTACACTTTTTGACTGCGACCTAGTTACTACGGACATAACGCCAAAAAAATTATACAACGATCTTCCAGCCTTGGGCGATATAGCAATTAATTACATAAAAAAATAAAAGATCCTCACCAATCCAAATAGAAATTGCAAACAAAAAAAAATTTACTTCTCAGCGCTATCACAATATATTCCATCAAAATAAAAAATCTTAACAGCAAACCCTAACAGCAAAATCCTGGCAGGGTCGAAATTATGGGAGGCACCCACATGCCTTGCTCATACTGTGGCATCAAGCAGACAGGCCTGCAAGATGAGTGGTCTGCCAAGCGAGTGAATTCATTCTTATTTATCGAGTAACATGAACTCTCGTACTCACAATTAAGTTACAAATTATCCTCCAGTATGAATAATACGCAACGGAAACACACATCTGACTATCAGTAATTTACAGAACTCTGACTGTTCACTATGCACTGGCAATTCCACATTTCCTTTTTTTTCTTATTTAACGGCTTTCATCAACATGTGGCCATCGCAATGAATATGAGTGGCGCACACATTATAAATTCTGGATATCATGACAACATACAATTCGAAGGAAAAGGCAACCAATCTTTTTCTTTTCACTATCTTATTTATTCTGATAAATTCTAAAACCTAAACACACAAATTCTATAACCTACAACAATAACACATGAGAAATTCCGCCCAGTGGGCATGGCTTTACATTGCTGAATCTCTATCTTATGGTCTCGTAATTATTTAACGCTACCGTGCACTTTCTGGATAGGATGGTGGATCTTTTATTATTTCTCACACTTCGACTCTCACAATCATCATCACGAAACTTTCCTCCAGACCGAGCAGTACAAAAGGATCACGCATAACCCACTACCTCTGAAACTACCTTGCTACTCTCCCATGCAGACCACACATACTTAAATTACATGACATAAACCACACTATAACATGAAATACAACACAGGGAATAGTCATAACATTATCACTACAATTAATATTTATCCCAGATTCACACGACACTGCCCCACTTCGTAATTCTACTTTCCTACTATGAACTCCGGAGATATATGCACGTCTTCCTGTGCAATACAAGCCAAGTGGCGTTGCTGGATAGATGGCTGACTCACCTTGTTTCTCTCTCAGAGTATTATAGTTTAAATCAAGCGTCACACGGAAACATATCTCGCAAAGTAATATTAAGAACATATTCATCACACACACGAGTCCTCAACTGATACCATGGACGAGTACTTCTCTTTATCCTTTGTCTCATACACAGATTGAGACTCTCACAGTACTCACCACGTGGAAGTACTCGCCTCTAATTTCAAGTCCTGCACACGCTATTTCTTAAATATTTCAACTTATAGTACACACGCTAGTAATTCAGCTTAACTTAAGCACACGGAAGTATTTCAACTTATTGCTACACGTGGTTTCATTGTGACCGATGGTCACTTCTGAAGATTACTATGATCCCATTAATATTACCTGCCTGACATTTAATTCTCCCCACAAAAGTTCCTGAAATAGAGAAATTATTATTTCAAACTATTCTTAAATATTACACATGCATACCATGTCTCCACTCTTTTGTGTTTACGGCGCACAACTAAGACAGGTCTTAACAGCACAAGGTCCAGCGGCAGAGTACTGAAACATGGCCGTTCTTCAGGTTCTCTCGCACCTCTGCCGAAGTGGGGGAGCACCTTGCTACCGTATTGGTCAGCCACATTTCAGGCGCTCAAAGCTCAGGTAAATTTCATCTCTTTGGTCCCACCAAAGGTGGCCAAAGGATCGTCTCAAAGATGACCATATATTCACATTCACTATCTGCGGTTAGCAGACGACCATACATTCATTCATTTCACAGATCTCACCAAACTGGATGTAGGGATTTATTTTGTGGGAGTGCACATGTGATCAATTAAATAAATAAATTGTCATTCTTTCCTACACTGGTATCCGGCTTCGCTGTATTAATTGAAATTGAGTTATTTTACCAAAAAAGTGTGTTGTTCTGACAAAAATAATGAAGTATGTTGTACCTATTTTCAATGTCGGGCGGTACTGTACCCTTTCACCTTTACTGCTTTAAGTTTCTCATTTCCTAATCTAATTCCCTCAGCACCACCCGACTTAATTCGACTACATTCTATTATCCTCGTTTTGATTTTGTTGATGTTCATCTTATATCCTCCTTTCAAGACACTGTCCATTCCATTCAACTGCTCTTCCAAGTCCTTTGCTGTCTCTGACAGAATTACAATGTCATCGGCGAACCTCAAAGTTTTTATTTCTTCTCCGTGGACTTTAATACCTACTCCGAATTTTTCTTTTGTTTCCTTTACTGCATGCTCAATATACAGATTGAATAACATTGGGGACAGGCTACAACCCTGTCTCACTCCTTTCCCAACCACTGCTTCCCTTTCATGCCCCTCGACTCTTATAACTGCCATCTGGTTTCTGTACAAATTGTAAATAGCCTTTCGCTCCCTATATTTTACCTCTGCCACCGTCAGAATTTGAAAGAGAGTATTCCAGTCAACATTGTCAAAAGCTTTCTCTAAGTCTACAAATGCTAGAAATGTAGGTTTGCCTTTCCTTAATCTATTTTCTAAGATAAGTCATAGGGTCAGGATTGCCTCACGTGTTCAAACATTTCTGCAGAATCCAAACTGTCGGTTTCTACCAGTTTTTCCATTCGTCTGTAAAGAATTCGCATTAGTATTTTGCAGCTGTGACTTATTAAACTGATAGTTCGGTAATTTTCACATCTGTCAACACCTGCTTTCTTTGGGATTTGAACTGATGCCGTAATAAAAAACGCAGTTATGTAATATTTATCTTTTACTGCAACGAGATAGAGTAGTAACATACAAATAATAAAATTGTTGTTACCGGCATAAAACAACAGTAATGAAGTAATAACAGGTACATTAAAATCAAACTTGTAAAAAGCACCAAATAGTGTGAAATTTTTAAAATATACAGGCATAAAAAACCTATTAGATAAAATCATAAGTTACATGGCGCTCCAATGAAAAATTAGACAGGAAATTAAAACACTGAATACGTCGTTACTAAAGATACATATCAATGCCCTCTTTGGGTTAACAAGCCCATCAGAGTATAATGCCATTCACGGAAACTGATGAAAAATATTACGACATTGTGTATGAGGGAAACAACACTTCTGAAGAGGACGTGGTGTTGATGAACAGGTACCGCGGAAACGTATTTACAGAGTCTCAAGTATTAGTCCGCCACAATATTATTGCATCTGACGGCGAGGGCGCTTCGGTCGGCTATCGTAACTGTTTGCCGTATATTTCACGAGGGCACAGCAGTCTTGAAACCATTCACAATGCAAAGCGTTTTCCTCGGTCAACGCTGCACTCCTTTACTGTATCGTCACCGCCTATTTCCGATAACGGCCACCGGAGGCCAGGTGCGGTAATATCGCAGCGGGATAGTAACGGCTCGAAACGGTTAAGAAAACCTGTGTTGCTCAACTGTAACAGTTCGCTTAAAAAGAAAGCAGTCTTTTATTATATCTAAAAATCTCTATTCCTGTAATATATCTCATCGCCATCCTTCCTTTCCTTTACGTTAGATCTCAATTTCTTCGTCTCTTTCTGGATTATTACCCGATGTTAACGAGTGTTCTCCGAACGTAGAATTATGTACATTAGTAGCTTTTTCACCTCAAAGATATTCTTTATATCTAATATTAAATGCCTTTCCAATTTGTCCGATGTAAAGTACTGGACATCCATCACATCACATGTTAGATGTTAAACCTAACACGCCTCCTTCGGCATCCAGTCCTGGCCGATACTATTTTTACCACATTGAACGCGAAAGTACATGTAGGTAAATCGCTATGCCCCACCGCTACAGGCCGGGCACCGTCGCCCTGCGAGAAACCAGGCGCTACCAGAAGAGCACAGAGCTGCTCATCCGCAAGCTGCCATTCCAGCGCCTAGTGCGCGAGATCGCCCAGGACTTCAAGACCGACCTGCGCTTCCAGAGCTCCGCAGTCATGGCCCTGCAGGAGGCCAGCGAGGCCTACCTCGTCGGCCTCTTCGAAGACACCAACCTGTGCGCAATCCACGCCAAGCGCGTCACCATCATGCCCAAGGACATCCTAAACCGCGCCGCGGCACCGCCCACCTGAACTATATACGGGGCCATTTTCGGTTATAATGTAATGAATTAAATTTTTCCTTCGGCTATTATCAGTTGAGTCTGCTACTTTACAGCCATTTTTTTGACGAGCAGTTGTCTAATCCTATATGATAAATTGCCTATGAGAGGCAGTGAAGTGTAAGTTTCACTTTCACATTTCCCGATTTTACCGTCGTCTAGCGAGGTACCTCTGTTACTTGTTCTCTTCTGAAAAATTTTGTCTACTATAGATAGTTCGTATCCGTTATTATAGGTAGGGGAACTCGGGGCAGAACGGGATAGCGGGGCACAATGGGAAATTGCTCTTTTCTAGACTACACAGTGGTGCAACCTGTTGTAAGGGCATGTAACTATTTCTCCAAATGGAAGGGAAGTTAGGGCAGCCATTTTTATTAAGTTTGAAGTGCGAGATCTAAGTGAATTGATGTCCGTCACGTTATCCCTTGCGTTGTTCTAACGTTTGGTGAACTTCAACTCCAGGTAAGCCGTTAATTGTTAATTGTATACCCTAAAATGACACATTCCCTTAAAGTGCATGGCATTTGTTATACTTTAGTCATTTAATGCGTTTAAATACGTCAGTTATTACACTACATAAAAGTCGTTAATCTCAAAAGTGGGGCGGAACGGGACGGGGCAGAATGGGATAGTGTCCCGTTCTGCCCCGTCATATTTTGATGCAAGTAGAAAGCAAACTGTATTCTTTTTTCTTTCCCCCTTGCTCTTCCAGATGGTGCTAACGTACATCAAAAGCACTGATAGACAGCAATGGGACGTAAAAAAGATGGAAATGGCAGTTTCAGCCGTCTTATCTTCCCAAATGGGATTTTTGAAAACATCTATGCAGTTCAACGTACCGAAATCAACATTGGAAAGATATGTGCCTAAAGCTACGAATAATCCTGACTACATAATTGACAAATCAGATGGGAAATTTGAAAAGGTGTTCACTGCAGAACAAGAACATGAGCTGGTAACATATCTCAAGTCTATTGAAAGCAGACTTTTTGGTCTAACAACGAAAGATCTCAGATCACTAGCCCATCAGCTAGCCGGAAGAAATGGCTTACCACACAGATTTGACAAACAAACTTGTCTAGCTGGACAAGACTGGGTTACAGGATTTATTACGAGGCATCCTACACTGTCTATTCGCCAGCCAGAAAATACTTCTGGTGCTCGAGCAATGGGATTCAACAAAGAAGCAGTTTCACAGTTTGATTCTCCCAACCAACTAAGTTCGCCGAACAACTCAGCTTTCCAGATATCGCTCGAGGCTGTCATTCCAATCCCAGTAATCTGTCAAAATACTCGGCGGACTACAAGACGAAAAGGAAAAACCGTCGTATTAACAGATTCTCGTTATAAGAAGGAACTGCAGAATGCTGTCGCACGTAAAGTAGGCCTACAGAAAGGGGGAGGGTGCACAAATACGAACAATGTCAGGACAGAGACGTGAGGTGCAGTGCAACTTAAGGCAAAAATATCAAACTGTACATCCAAAAAAACCAAAACGGAGAACATCAAAGACCTTAAGAAAAATAAAAGGGAGAAGATGATGGAGAAGAGAGAATCAGAGAGAGAGGGTGCTGAGTGTCTCTACTGTGGAGACGTCTATTCCGTTTCCAATGAGGGCTGGGTAGCATGCCAGAGGTGTTTCAAGTGGGCACACAATTCATGTGCTGGCATAGACAGTAAAGATGAAGAGCAAATACTGATTTGTGACCACTGTCGAAAGGACTGGTAGTTAGTAGTTTGGTGGTTATTAAGCATTGCACATTTTTCAGAATGACATTAAAATATTTTCTTATCTTGAAGAATGACTTTTAATTGTTTAAATTACACATTCCTTAGTCTGAATTGCCTTTTATACAACATTTTGTCGTAGTTTAATACGGTATTCGTAATTCAAATTCAACGTTTATGCAATAATTTAATAAAAAATAGCCTTATCCCATTCTGCCCCATGGGTGGGGCAGAAAGGGAAATATGCAAGACGTTCTTTGAAAAATTGTAAAAAATGCAGAATGTATTGTTTTAAATGGTTTTCAAATAAGGTACATTAGGTTACACTACAAGGTGTTTTTATAACGTGAAGAAGTGTTTCCTTGTGTTCCCTTATTTTATACAAATTGTGAAACATTAAGTATCCCGTTCCGCCCCGAGTTCCCCTAACTATTTTATGAAATTCATCTCTCTCTCTATTTTTCTAGAGTTAAAGTTGTTTCTACAGCACGGTTTATGGCTAAGTGAAAAAACAGAGTTTAATGAAGAGCAGCGTAGCTAGGAGACTGACAGAAACAGTAGCTATGTTGGATAATCTTAATCCCTGAGTATTCATAGTGGTTCGCGTGTGGATTACAGGACGCTGCACATGTAGCGAAGTGGCTGCTATTCTTCAGGGTTTATGGACGCCGGATTGTTCTTATGAGGTCTATCATTTTCGAGTCCATCGATGATTCTCGAGTCCATGTTACGCTGGGAGTCTTGCAGGATCTTCAAACTGACACAAAATAGTTATTCGGTTAAACAGATTCATGTATTAAACAGGTCAACTTTTGTAAACTGATTTTTTATTTATTTCTTTAAATTTAATTCATTTTTATTTATTTAATTTATTTGCTTATTTATTTTTTTATATACGGGGTGTAACAAAAAGGTACGGCCAAACTTTCAGGAAACATTCCTCACACACAAAGAAAGAAAATATGTTATGTGGACATGTGTCCGGAAACGCTTACTTTCCATGTTAGAGCTCATTTTATTACTTCTCTTCAAATCACATTAATCATGGAATGGAAACACACAGCAACAGAACGTACCAGCGTGACTTCAAACACTTTGTTACAGGAAATGTCCAAAATGTCCTCCGTTAGCGAGGATACATGCATCCACCCTCCGTCGCATGGAATCCCTGATGCGCTGATGCAGCCCTGGAGAATGGCGTATTGTAACACAGCCGTCCACAATACGAGCACGAAGAGTCTCTACATTTGGTACCGGGGTTGCGTAGACAAGAGCTTTCAAATGCCCCCCTAAATGAAAGTCAAGAGGGTTGAGGTCAGCAGATCGTGGAGGCTACGGAATTGGTCCGCCTCTACCAATCCATCGGTTACCGAATCTGTTCTTGAGAAGCGTACGAACGCTTCGACTGAAATGTGCAGGAGCTCCATCGTGCATGAACCACATGTTGTCTCGTACTTGTAAAGGCACATGTTCTAGCATCACAGGCAGAGTATCCCGTATGAAATCATGATAACGTGCTCCATTGAGCGTAGGTGGAAGAACATGGGGCCCAATCAAGACATCACCAACAATGCCTGCCCAAACGTTCACAGAAAATCTGTGTTGATGACGTGATTGCACAATTGCGTGCGGATTCTCGTCAGCCCACACATGTTGATTGTGAAAATTTACAATTTGATCACGTTGGAATGAAGCCTCATCCGTAAAGAGAACATTTGCACTGAAATGAGGATTGACACATTGTTGGATGAACCATTCGCAGAAGTGTACTTGTGGAGGCCAATCAGCTGCTGATAGTGCCAGCATACGCTGTACATGGTACGGAAACAACTGGTTCTCCCGTAGCACTCTCCATACAGTGACGTGGTCTACGTTACCTTGTATAGCAGCAACTTCTCTGACGCTTACATTAGGGTTATCGTCAACTGCACGAAGAATTGCCTCGTCCATTGCAGGTGTCCTCGTCGTTCTAGGTCTTCCCCAGTCACGAGTCATAGGCTGGAATGTTCCGTGCTCCCTAAGACGCCGGTCAATTGCTTCGAACGTCTTCCTGTCGGGACACCTTCGTTCTGGAAATCTGTCTCGATACAAACGTACCGCGCCACGGCTATTGTCCCGTGCTAATCCATACATCAAATGGGCATCTGCCAACTCCGCATTTGTAAACATTGCACTGACTGCAAAACCACGTTCGTGATGAACACTAACCTGTTGATGCTACGTACTGATGTGCTTGATGCTAGAACTGTAGAGCAATGAGTCGCATGTCAACACAAGCACCGAAGTCAACATTACCTTCCTTCAATTGGGCCAACTGGCGGTGAATCGAGGAAGTACAGTACATACTGACGAAACTAAAATGAGCTCTAAAATGGAAATTAAGCGTTTCCGGACACATGTCCGCATAACATCTTTTCTTTATTTGTGTGTGAGGAATGTTTCCTGAAAGTTTGGCCGTACCTTTTTGTAAAACACACTGTATAGGACACAGTCTCAGTTAAACTGGTAGTGACGCTGTATGATGGAAATTACGGGAATTTGGTAGCACAGTTTACAATGTATCTTTTCCTGCGCTGGAATGGGACACAATGTTAGAGGAGACGAAATATTTTCGTTGGCTCCGAACAAAGCCAAGCAGAGCTACGGCCGGCGTGTAGAGGCATGTCGGGTGGACGACGGTGACAGCAGCGGATGATCTGCTCTCCCGTGGTTACACAGGAGAGGAAGCCCGTCCCCAGCGACGTGAGTCAGCAGCTTTTGTGAGATGCCGCGACATCTGGCAACCAGCTTTCGGGCAGGTTTCAGCTCCTCGGCTGCCCGCTCATCGCTTCGTGGCTGTTCTGGTCATGGAGAACATGTTCCGGAGGTGGAGTTTTCGTGCCCTTCTGTCGGACCCTACGATTACTTCCGGTTGGACGGGAAGCGGGGCAGCTTTAAACAGCTACATCTAGCTTACTGCCTTTTGTTTTCGTAATAATGTTTTGATACTTTTCGATGGTGAAATCTTCAGAAATTATAGTGTTTGTTTGTGCATCAGACAAATTAGAAATATAGAGAAGAACAGTCTAAACTATACTGCTATCTTTTGATTGCATTCCAATAAAACGTCCATAAACAGAAAAGTGAATTATGTATAAACTACTTTTGTGGCTGTTATGACACATGCTGCCTTTTTTTTATGTGATGAACCTATAAGACGATTTGAGGATTGGGACAGAATTTAAAGTAATAGGGAAATTGTTAACTTTGACTTAGAAATCAGGAAAAATAAATAAAGAGCAGTAAAATACACGATCCATTAAATTTCGGACGTGCAACCGCATACACTACATTTCTTATCCTAATACATCGGCCGTAATCTTATCGGCTATCTTCAGAGTGGGCCGACAGACTGAACTGCACCTGCAGCACTCACTCCATGATTTTAATACCGCGGTCCGCGCCAGTGCGCGTGCAGAATAAAGAATACATAAATTGAATCCACGCTGGGAAATCGATGTACTACTATGAGGTGCACTACTGCGACGTCTTTCCAAGTTTATTACAGAAAGCGCCAGAATTAATGATTTCCCGAGCTAAGAGCTATCTCTATTGATTAAATTCTTCGCAGTAACTAATTTTAACTACCGGGTGATCAAAAAGTCAATATAAATTTCAAACCTGAATAAATCATGGAATAATGTAGATAGAGAGGTACAAATTCACACACATGCTTGGAATGACATAGGGTTTTATTAGAACCAAAAAAATACAAAAGTTCAAAAAATGTCCGACATTTGATCAGAATAGCAATGTCCGACATCTGATTAGAATAGCAATAATTAGTATAACGAAGTAAGACAAAGCAAAGATGATGTTCTTTACAGGAAATGCTCAATATGTCCACCATCATTCCTCAATAGTAGATGTAGTCGAAGAATAATGTTGTGATAAGCACTGTAAAGCATGTCCGGAGTTATGGCGAGGCATTGGCGTCGGATGTTGTCTTTCAGCATCCCTAGAGATGTCGGTCGATCACGATACACTTGCGACTTCAGGTAACCCCGAAGCCAATAATCGCACGGACTGAGGTTTGGGGACCTGGGAGGCCAAGCATGTCAAAAGTGGCGGCTGAGCAGGTGATCATCATCAAACGACGCGCGCAAGAGATCTTTCACGCGTCTAGCGATATGGGGTGGAGCGCCATCCTGCATAATGCTTCTAATAAAACCCCATGTCATTCCAAGCATGTCTGTCAATTTTTACCTGTCTATCTACATTATTCTGTGATTTATTCAGTTTTCAAATTTATACTGACTTTTTGATCACCCAGTACTTTCTTCATCAGTGAGTCCCAAAAATATGAAGTCGACGCTAAAATCTCGACATTTCCATACCGCGTTGGGTGACTGGTCTCGAGGCAGTGCTATGCCACAGCCGAAATATTGGGTTGTGAGAGCTGGGTGTACCTGTGTTGCTTAGTGCATCCGCCGTAGACCGTAGACCGTATGAGTGCTTCCTACAGGACCACACCAATCGAGGGAGGCACTCTGGTGGAACTGCTGCATGGCTGCAGACACTGGACATTCTGGCAGCTTCAGTGGCGTACAACACATCCAAGTCAGTCCAGCCATCACCACTGCTGCTCTCTGGGCTCGCACCTTCAAGATAGTTCCATGATAACCAACAGGCTTCATCAGAGTCGCTCAGATGCCATGCTGGTACGTCTTCCACCTAAAACCATCTACCGCTGGCCCCAGAGTCAGTTTGGTACAACTTCAGACTCCAGACCGAGACAGCCCAACATCCGCAGCCCCAGCGGCGTCGAGGCCGCTCCCCCACGGCATGGGACACCTCTCCACCTCTACCAACAATCGCTAACAGTGGGGACCCAGAGACTGGAACTCCATCTCCGGCATCATGACGGCGATCCGCCATAAGCAGAGGACACAGCGCAACCACACACACCAACCGACCTCGGGATGGACATCGAATACCTAGCTGGCCTGCCCACCTACACCACCCCTCTACTGGCACAGTGGTCCCACTACTGACAAGTGTACATCAATGCTACAGACCAATAAAAGTGGGTTGGGGGAGGGGGGGGGCGCTATATCTGCGTCAGGGACCGAGATCGATAATTTTCGAGGTACTCAGATTGAAAGTTGACCTATGGCAGAGGAAGAGGTGCCCGTGAGCAACTGCCTCGGCCGGCTCTCTGATGTCATGAAGGAAATAAAACTGGCCCCATTGCCTGAATGAACTCCCTACGTACCGTACTGTGCTGTAGTATCTACTTTGCTGATGCTGTGCTTATGTGATCTGGCTGCTTTTTGGATCTCACTTTGACAAATCTTTGGATTCAGAATACACAGATGCTGATGGACACGATACAGTCTTGAAAGGATACAGTACCACCCGACATTCAAAATAGGTACAACATACGTCATTATTTTTGTCAGAACAACACATTTTTTTTGTAAAATACCAGTGTGGGAAAGAATGACAATTTATTTATTTAATTGATCACATGTGCACTTCCACAAAATAAATCCCTACATCCAGTTTGGTGAGATCTGTGAAATGAATGAATGTATGGTCGTCTGCTAAACACAGATAGTGAATGTGAATATATGATCATCTTTGAGACGATCCTTTGGCCACCTTTGGTGGGACCAAAGAGATGAAATTTACCTGAGCTTTGAGCGCCTGAAATGTTGCTGACCAATACGGTAGCAAGGTGCTCCCCCACTTCGACAGAGGTGCGAGAGGACCTGAAGAACGGCCATGTTTCAGCACTCTGCCACTGGATCTTGTGCTGTTAAGATCTGTCTTAGGTGTGCTCCGTAAAGACAAAAGAGTGGAGACATGGTATGCATGTGGAATATTTAAGAGTAGTTTGAAATAATAATTTCTCTATTTCAGGAACTTTTGTGGGGAGAATTAAATGTCAGGCAGGTAATATTAATGGGATCGTAGTAATCTTCGGAAGTGACCAACGGTCACAATGAAACCACGTGTAGCAATAAGTTGAAATACTTCCGTGTGCTTAAGTTAAGCTGAATTACTGGCGTGTGTACTATAAGTTGAAATATTTAAGAAATAGCGTGTGCAGGACTTGAAATTAGAGACGAGTACTTCCACGTGGTGACTACTGTGTGAGTCTCAATCTGTGTATGAGACAAAGGATAAAGAGAAGTACTCGTCCATGGTATCAGTTGAGGACTCGTGTGACGCTTGATTCAAACTACACTCCTGGAAATGGAAAAAAGAACACATTGACACCGGTGTGTCAGACCCACCATACTTGCTCCGGACACTGCGAGAGGGCTGTACAAGCAATGATCACACGCACGGCACAGCGGACACACCAGGAACCGCGGTGTTGGCCGTCGAATGGCGCTAGCTGCGCAGCATTTGTGCACCGCCGCCGTCAGTGTCAGCCAGTTTGCCGTGGCATACGGAGCTCCATCGCAGTCTTTAACACTGGTAGCATGCCGCGACAGCGTGGACGTGAACCGTATGTGCAGTTGACGGACTTTGTGCGAGGGCGTATAATGGGCATGCGGGAGGCCGGGTGGACGTACCGCCGAATTGCTCAACACGTGGGGCGTGAGGTCTCCACAGTACATCGATGTTGTCGCCAGTGGTCGGCGGAAGGTGCACGTGCCCGTCGACCTGGGACCGGACCGCAGCGACGCACGGATGCACGCCAAGACCGTAGGATCCTACGCAGTGCCGTAGGGGACCGCACCGCCACTTCCCAGCAAATTAGGGACACTGTTGCTCCTGGGGTATCGGCGAGGACCATTCGCAACCGTCTCCATGAAGCTGGGCTACGGTCCCGCACACCGTTAGGCCGTCTTCCGCTCACGCCCCAACATCGTGCAGCCCGCCTCCAGTGGTGTCGCGACAGGCGTGAATGGAGGGACGAATGGAGACGTGTCGTCTTCAGCGATGAGAGTCGCTTCTGCCTTGGTGCCAATGATGGTCGTATGCGTGTTTGGCGCCGTGCAGGTGAGCGCCACAATCAGGACTGCATACGACCGAGGCACACAGGGCCAACGCCCGGCATCATGGTGTGGGGAGCGATCTCCTACACTGGCCGTACACCACTGGTGATCGTCGAGGGGACACTGAATAGTGCACGGTACATCCAAACCGTCATCGAACCCATCGTCCTACCATTCCTAGACCGGCAAGGGAACTTGCTGTTCCAACAGGACAATGCACGTCCGCATGTATCCCGTGCCACCCAACGTGCTCTAGAAGATGTAAGTCAACTACCCTGGCCAGCAAGATCTCCGGATCTGTCCCCCATTGAGCATGTTTGGGACTGGATGAAGCGTCGTCTCACGCGGTCTGCACGTCCAGCACGAACGCTGGTCCAACTGAGGCGCCAGGTGGAAATGGCATGGCAAGCCGTTCCACAGGACTACATCCAGCATCTCTACGATCGTCTCCATGGGAGAATAGCAGCCTGCATTGCTGCGAAAGGTGGATATACACTGTACTAGTGCCGACATTGTGCATACTCTGTTGCCTGTGTCTATGTGCCTGTGGTTCTGTCAGTGTGATCATGTGATGTATCTGACCCCAGGAATGTGTCAATAAAGTTTCCCCTTCCTGGGACAATGAATTCACGGTGTTCTTATTTCAATTTCCAGGAGTGTATAATACTCTGAGAGAGAAACAAGGTGAGTCAGCCGTCTATCCAGCAACGCCACTTGGCTTGCATTGCACAGGAAGACATGCATATATCTGCGGAGTTCATAGTAGGAAAGTAGAATTACGAAGTGGGGCAGTGTCGTGTGAAACTGGGATAAATATTAATTGAAGTGGGAAAGCTGAAAGTGATAATGTTGTGACTATTCCCTGTGTTGTATTTCATGTTGTAGTGTGGTGTATGTCATGTAATTTAAGTATGTGTGGTTTGCATGGGAGAGTAGCAAGGTAGTTTCAGAGGTAGTGGGTTATGCGTGTTCGTTTTGTACTGCTCGGTCTGGAGGAAAGTTTCGTGATGATGATTGTGAGAGTCGAAGTGTGAGAAATAATAAATGATCCACCATCCTATCCAGAAAGTGCACTGTAGCGTTAAATAATTACGAGACCATAAGATAGAGATTCACCAATGTAAAGCCATGCCCACTGGGCGGAATTTCTCATGTGTTATTGTTGTAGATTATAGAATTTGTGTGTTTAGGTTACAGAATTTATCGGAATAAATAAGATAGTGAAAAGAAAAAGATTGGTGGCCTTTTCCTTCGAATTGTATGTTGTCATGATATGCAGAAATTATAATGTGTGCGCTACTCATATTCAGTGCGATGGCCACGTGTTGATAAAAGCCGTTAAATAAAAAAAGAAAATGTGGTATTGCCAGTGCGTAGTGAACAGTCAGAGTTCTGTAAATTCCTGATAGTCAGATGTGTGTTTCCGTTGCGTATTATTCATACAGGAGGATAATTTGTAACTTAATTGTGAGTACGAGAGTTCATGTTACTCGATAAATAAGAATGAATCCACTCGCTTGGCAGACCACTCATCTTGCAGGCCTGACTGCTTGATGCCACAGTATGAGCAAGGCAAGTGAGTGCCTCTCAGTCTATCTGGATTCTTCTCCTGGTGTGTATCTGCCAATTTACAACGACACGGCGAGGGCTGGTTTTGTGAACTATTAAATCATAGCTGTGTATTTATCGTTACTGTATAATAAAGAGTGTTTGATTGCACTTTAGTAAGTGTAATAATACTCAGCATCCAATCTGCATTGCATGTAGGCAAAACATGTCGTGTTCCAAAACCCAAATGGCACTATGGGACTTAACATCTGAGGTCATCAGTCCTCTAGAACTAGAACTACTTAAACCTAACTAATCTAAGTACATCACACACATCCATGCCCGAGGCAGCATTCGAACCTGCGACCGTAGTAGCCGCGTGGTTCCGGACTGAAGCGCGTAGAACCGCTGGACCACAGCGGCCGGCTGTCGTGTTCCAGGTAGTTCATGAAATGTCATATGTATTTCAGCGAATTCCCTCCTATAAACCAGTAACATTGTGGCGTAGAAATGTCATAACACAAATACCTCCGAAAAATCTACTGGAAGCGAACTAAAAAAAAAGGAAATCCAAGCCACAATACTAATTTTCTGATCTAGTGTGAACTCTTTCACGTGTGCCACCCACCTTCATCCTGAAATGTTTGTCTACCATGTGTAAGTGCTCACCTATTAATACCCTGTTGGCTGATACAAGTATTTCTCCTTTTGTAAGGTTTTCTCTTTAACCTTTTAACAAAAGGGTGTCCCAATTTTTAAAATGAGTGCCTCTTTCAGTTTGTTAGGTTGCCAGACCTGAAATTTAAGCAGTTGTCAGCTGCTGATATTGCGATTACCGACTGTTATCGTCAATTGGCATTAGTACGTATTGTTATCAATTAAAATAGAGCGATACACGATGGATCAACGCACCCAGATTTTGAAAGTGCATTTCAAGTACCTTGAATGGTACGCAGAGACCGTTCGGAGACTTCGTGCAATTTTTGGTAGGCAAAATGCGCCTGATGTGCCAACAGTGCAGAGACCGGTAAGGAAATTTGAAGATACAGGATCGACAGTGATCATCATATCACCTGGACGTTCTCGTCGATCGGTAGAGAACGTCGCTCTTGTCGGTGTGAGAGTCGCTACGAGTTCAATACAGTCTCTTCGCCGCCGTTCTCAAAAGTTAGGCAGTCCGAGAAGCAGTTTGCGCCGAATTTTAACAAAAGCCCTGTATTTGCATCTTTTTACAACTCAACTAGCACAAGAGCTGGTGCTGATGGACCATCTGAACTGTGGAACATTTGCCGATTGGGTCTCCACAAAACAAGAATTCGATACTGATTTTCACAAGAAAATAATATTCAGTGACGAAGCACACGTCCAGCTTAATAGTGATGTGAATAGACAAAACTTCCGGATTTAGGCCACAGAGAATTCTCGCATGGTCCGTCAGAAGTGCCTTCATCCAGAACGACACACTGTTTAGTGCGAGTTATGGGTTGGCGGACTAATTGAGTGATAGTGATTGGTGACGGTTATCACCACATGATAACACAGTTTTTATGGCTGTAATTGCAAGAATTGAATGTGGAACATATGCGGTCCCAACAGGATTGGGCAACGTGCCATACTGCAGTTGAAACAAAAAGGTCGCTGAGCGAAAGATTCCCTGCTCGTCTCATCTCTCGCAACGGCGACCAGAGCTGGGGTCAAATTCGAGCTCTGCATTCGTCCACAGTGTTTAGGTGTGCACACGAAGCCGTGGAGGATATTTGCCTTATAATTTGTTTCATGTTTAATCGCCATCTTTGTGTTTGACATTGACGTAATAATACAAGTAGTTTTCAAACAAATTATGTGTTTTATAAGTAAATTAAAAATTGCCTTCTTTACGCGATACCCTTTATTTGTGAACAGAAATTTAAAAAATACCGTTTTGAATCTGGTTTCGTACACTTAAAATCAAGAGAGCTCTTTGCACTGCTAAGAGAGATAAACATTACGTGGTTCGACAAGACCAAATACGAAACGACTGACAATGTTTGGTTAGTATTTCCGGATGACGACAGTGCACTTTGGGCCACCAGCTGCTGTCGAAACGGTGGTGCAAGAGTATGCTTTCCGTCCTGGAAGCTATTTATACGCATCTCGTGTCACGGAAACGGATAAAACTTATTGCTCCCCTACCGCCTGCCCTTTTCCTGACAACTGTGACATTTGTTTCGCAGTTGCTCTGCGTCTGTAATATCGCTCCTTCTGTTTGCTGGAAATAAAAGCCAGAAACGAATATAAGAATAAAGCAAAGTATTTCCTTCTCTTGAAATGTCACCGGGTCTGAGTAGACATATAACGAAATTCGCTGATATTAAACAAAAAAACATGCAATCGACGTAAAGGTCGTTGTTCGTGGTGTTCTGTTCTTGTAATAATCTGTTACAAGATCGGTTCTTTGACATTTTCATGGCGACGTCCACTGAAGCTCCTGCCACGAAAGTATTATTTCACTTCCCTCTCCGTCTGTTTTTCACATTCCATCTTGATCTACATCCATACCCCGGAAACCACTGATGTGCATGGCAGACGGTACGACTCAATGAAACAGATATTACGGATTTTTCTTGTTCATTCACGTATAGCGCTCGGGACGAATGATTCTTTCAGTACCTCAGTTCATGCCACAATTAATCTAATCTTGTCCTCAACATCCCTACGGGAGCGATGTGTAGGGGACTGCAGTACATCCCTAGAGCCATCATTCAAAGCTGTCCCTCAAAATTTGTTAATAAGGTTGAAACGTCTCTGTTGGATTCCTTTCATGTTAACTTCTTAAATCTGTTGTCATTTACGGCATAAATTCCTCTTCTAAATTTACTGTGGCGTTTCTGACTATCTGGGAGGAGACTGAGTAGTGAAACGTGTTACTTTTACACATAAACAAGAACGATCTGTCACACTACTACACTTTAAAACACAGTTCATATGTAATTCATGTCACACAGTCTCATACGGAAGATACATCCGCTTTCTTTTATATACTGTATATGATATGATACTGTCATCCCCCTTCTCTTGTGTGAGAGGATGAATGAGCAAATGTATTTCTAGTTGCATGCTGGATGGTAGCAGACAAGCCTGTCTGCTAGACAACAGTAGGACCAACGTCGGAACAGGTAGCTACGCTTTCTAAAAGCAAAGAGGTTTCTATCCTTAGTATGGTCCTGTTCGTCCCTTGCCATGTTGGTATAGGAAGCTGCCTCTCTGGTCACTTCCGTTTGTATCTGGGAAGCACGCTCGGTAGGAGCGGAGGTCAGTCGGTCCGCGGCGAGCGTCTGGAGTGGTAAGATCTCCGGCTAAGCGCGTTTCTGCTAAGTCCGTAGGACAATGGATTTCTTAAGTTCAGCCTAACTGAAAATTTAATCACCTTTATTTCAGGTTTAGCTCTAAAATATCTAATGTTATCTTAAATTGCAACGCAGTGTAATTCGAGTGTGAAGCTC
Organism: Schistocerca nitens; assembly: GCF_023898315.1. Taxonomy (NCBI): domain Eukaryota; kingdom Metazoa; phylum Arthropoda; class Insecta; order Orthoptera; family Acrididae; genus Schistocerca; species Schistocerca nitens. The sequence goes on along the minus strand of NC_064614.1, from coordinate 1,002,454,357 downwards.
AGAATATATTCCGGTAGTTGCTTTGTCACTACTTTGTGAGTAAAGTGGAACCACGTGTTGACCAGTAACTCTAACTAGCATCATCAATCTTCAATGCGAATGTGCGTGAGATTATAACGTCTCGTCTTGACAATATTTTTCAGTATAGCAACTTTTCTTTATGTTCAACCCACGTGGGGTATACTTTGTGAGACCAGTACCACGTGCTTATACAATTGTTTGATGCATCAGGTTAATAATAAGACGATAGTAACCAGTTCAAGGTTTTTCTTTAGTAAATTGCGTTTCGATGTAATTTATTTTAATTATCAAAATTATTGTGGAGTTACACTCTTTGTTTAAACCAAGTTGACCACTTGAAGCATGTGGTGTAAGCATCAAAGTAGCCCTCAGCTATTCTTTTCGGGAAGATTTCACAGTGAGTTAGTATGAGTTTAGTATACCAGTGTGTGGTAATTTCATGACGGACAGGATTGCGCTACGAACGTAACTTCTTTGGGTGAAAATTGAATCGGTTGGTTGTGATTAATTTCCTCTTGCATATCTTTCAACGTTCTTTGTGTGTTATTTTATTGAATGCAGTGTTGTATGCAGTCTCCCAATCTTGGCTCCATATTTGATGTGTTCCGTAAGATTACAAACTCACATTTTCACAATCCTAAATAAGGCACCAGTTTAGTTATGAATCAAGTTTAATATGCTGAAATTTCAATGATCAATGTTAAAATAAATTTCCAAATATAAACTGATTTATTTCTTTTTATTTAAATTCTCTTATATAAATATATATATATCACCGGTTGTCGTATGACTATTAAAAGATTATAATTAATGTTAGTCTGGTTGGGAATTTGGTAAGCTAGACTGGATACCTGGTGAAACAGGAAACAGTTGCGCAGTAATGCAAGGTTAACTTCCCCAGACAGCTCACAGCTTTTAACCCGCTTTTATTGTCTATCAGCACCGCTTTCATAACAAATTAAAGCAACAATATTACAAGGTTTCTTCTTGATGGTTTACGTCTATCTGCCACTTCAGTTCTTTCAACATCTCTGCGACACTCTCCCACTTGTCGAACAAACCAGCGACCATTACGATCAATATCCGCCGTGCATCTTGTCTATTACGGTCCCACATACTTGAGCAATATTCTAGGATGAGTCGCACGAGTGATTTGTGAGCAATCTCCTATGAAAACTGCATTTTCCTAGTATTCTATCAATAAACCGAAGTCTACCACATGCTTTACCCACGACTGAGCATATGTGATCGTTCCATCTCATGTTCCCACAAAGTGATGCAACCAGGTAACTGTACGAGTTTCTCGATTCCCATTGTGACTCATTGATATTATTGTCATAGGGCACTACATTTCTTTCTTTTTTCTTTTTTTTTTTTTTGTCAAGTACAAAATTTCACTTTTCTGAACATGTAAAGACATCTTTGCACCAGTTTGAAGATCTGACTAAATATTTGTGGAGTTTCTTTCAGGCTATACTACGTTAAACACCGAAGCGCCAAAGAAACTGGTATAGGCATGCCTATTCAAATACAGAGATATGTAAACAGGCAGAATACGGCGCTGCCGTCGGCAATGGCTATATGAGACAAAAAGTGTCTGGCGCAGTTGGCAGATCGGTTACTGCTGTTACAATAGCAGATTATAAAGATTTAAGTGGATCTGAACGTGGCATTATAGTTGGCGCAAAACCGATGGGACGCAGCATTTCCCAAGTAGCGATGAAGTGGGGATTTTCCTTTATGACCATTTCACGAGTGTACCGTGGACATCAGGACTCCGGTAAAACATCAAATCTCTGACAGCACTGCGGATGGAAAAAGATCTTGCAAGAACGGAACCAACGACGACTGAAGAGAATCTTTCAACGTGATAGAAGCGCAACTCTTTCGTAAATGCTGCAGATTTCAGTGCTGGGCCATCAGCTAGTGTCAGCGTGCGAACCATTCAACGAAACATCATCGATACTGGCTTTCGGAGCCAAAGGCCCACTCGTATATCCTTAATGACTGCACGACACAAAGCTTTACACCTCGCCTGGTCCCGTCAACACCGACATTGGACTGTTGATCACTGGAAACATGTTATCTGGTCGGACGACAGCGGATAGACGTTTACGGGTATGGACACAACCCATGAATCCATGAACCTTGCATGTCAGCAGGGGAATGTTCAAGCTGGTGGACACTCTGCTATGGTGTGGGGCGTGTGCAGTTGGAGTGATATGGGACCCCTGATACATCTAGATACGACTCTGACAGGTGACACGTACGTAAGCATCCTGTCTGCTCACCTACATGCTCATGTCCATTGTGCTTTGGGCAATTCCAGGAGGACAATACGACACGCCACACGTGCAGAATTGCTACATAGTGGCTCCAGGAACATTCTTCTGAGGTTAATCACTTCAGCTGGCCACCAAACTCCCCAGACATGAACATTATTGAGCATATCTGGGAAGCCTTGCAACGGGCTGTTCAGAAGAAATCTCCACCACCTGGTACTCTTTTGGATTTATGTACAGACCTGCAGGATTCATGGTGTCAGTTCCCTCCAGCACTACTTCAGACATCAGTCGAGTCCATGCCCACCACGATAATAGGCAGGTATACTAGTTTCTTTGGCTCTTCAGTGTCGATAACAGCATCAGTTGCGAAAAGTCTGAGATTACTGTTAGTACCGTCATAGTTGGATTGAGGTTAAATTTCGTTGTCTAGTTTCGGACGGTCCCGTACAGCAGAGTAAAAATTGTAGTCGCACTACATTCCAAAGGTATGCCTTCACGTTCAGTGGAGCTACTGGCCCACAGAATGTTTGAAACGTCCGAGGGCGTCAGCAGTGTCAAAGGTTGCCAAGAATTTAATTACATTGCTCATCGCACTGCGAACTGTAATTTTGGACTGCGAAGTGCGTTGGGAATCAACACTCCAAGCGAAGGGGTGGCAGGGGAGGGGGGGGGGGGTGAGGCAATCATTGATGACCTCAAGCCATCCACCAAGGACTTTTCGTGTCGATTCTGAGCGGCCGTTGTGTCTGAAATCTTTTCTTCAGCCATGCAGAAGAAAACTGAGTGATATCAACTTTGGCTGTCTCCATTGCGGAGGAATCGAAAGAAGGGGATACTGCGTTTAAGAGGTGATGTAACGACCTTCCCATCGTGTAACGCGTGCAGTGTCGGGTTGGGCAGAATTCTGGTTGAATTTGGTGCCAATGTCTCAAATGCACTTCTGCGCTCTGGCCTTTTTTTCGCACGTGTCGACTTCTTGCTGTTGGAAGTTCCGGTCCCGAGGGTGAGATTGTAGGCGCCAAGTTTTGCATCGTTACAAGTGATGATTGTAGGCTCCTTTTAGCCAAATTTCAATATTATGTATCGCAATGGGAGGTGATTACGGGATTTCAAGAAGGTGGTCCTTTAATTGTGTTGCACAGTCCAGTTAACGGAGCGGCTATCTCAGCTACAAATTGCGCATAGAATCTGACAGGGATTCTATCGGGCCTTGGGGCTTTTCCACTTATTAACCAGTACCGTTGACAATGATATCCGTTTCACACATATTTGAAGTGGTGCCACAAATAAATTAGGGGAATACTCCTGGGTTTTCGTTTATAAAGTAACATGTGAATATGAAATTAAGCATTTCTGCTTTTACTTTGCTACGCTAAGTTTCAGTTACTGTCTCGTCCGTGAATGATTGGACACTAAATTTGACGCCACTAACAACTTTTACAAACGAGCAAAATTTCTTTAGGTTTTCTGAAAGATCATTCGACAGTATTCTGCCACAATAGTCAGTGAAGGTTACATGCATTCTGTCTCGACAGCCGAACGCGCTTCATTCAACATCTCCGCATCTATAGTTCTCTGATTTGTTTTATACCTATTATGCAATACCAACTGTACATTAGAAGCTTCTGTACTGTAACTGTATACCACGAAGAGTCCCCCCCTCATCATGAACTGTTCTACTGGGTATATATCCACGATGCACATAGTCAACTATTTTTTAAACTTGAGCTGTAGTTCCTCTACATGCTCCAGTCCTCAGCTAAAAGTTTCAACTTCAAAAGTATCTACTAGATAGGGATAAACGAAACACGATTCCCTCAAAATTCTGGAAAACATTGTCTCAAATTAACTTATATCCCTTTCTTCTTGGCGTAACATATAAGATAAAACTTGCTGTAAGTGTGTGATTAGCCCGGTCTGTGATACACAGGTTCTAACATAGTGACGACGAGTAAATGCGACGGAGCAGCTGCTAATCTAATATTTCCCCTAAGAGTTTCGCTCACATTTTAGTTCTTGAATACGACTCTTAAATAACTTAGTGTATAGGCCATGATCTTACCTTGCAGGCTATTGTCGTAACTTGTATAGTATTCTGTAGTATCGGAGCTTTTAACCGTTAGCACCAGTATATTCATCTGCCAAACCATCGTCGGTTTCCACCTACACAAAGTGCTTCGCACACACAGGGTGTGTCGTCCGTCAGCCAACTCCTAACGGCACCCTTTTAATGGCCATCCAGCACGTCGTACCAATCGCTGATGCTGGTCGCACACGTATTCCTCACAATTCTCTCCAACTGACTGCCCGCCCGGCCTACTCTGTCCTCACCAGTGCCTCTCGATGGCGTTCGTGTCGAGCCAGTCCTCACATCGCGAAGATACGCCAATCCCACGACACAAGCAAAGAGATTCCAACTTATGGCATAGTACACTACTGGCCATTAAAATTGCTACACCAAGAAGAAATGCAGATGATAAACGGGTATTCATTGGACAAGTATATTATACTAGAACTGACATGTGATTACATTTTCACGCAATTTGGGTGGTTAGATCCTGAGACATCAGTACCCAGAACAACCACCTCTGGCCGTAATAACGGCCGTGACACGCCTGGGCATTGAGTCAAACAGAGCTTGGATGGCGTGTACAGGTACAGCTGCCCATGCAGCTTCAACACGGTACCACAGTTCATCAAGAGTAGTGACTAGCGTATTGTGACGAGCCAGTTGCTCGGCCACCATTGACCAGATGTTTTCAGTTGGTGAGAGATCTGGAGAATGCGCTGGCCAGGGCAGCAGTCGAACATTTTCTGTATCCAGAAAGGTCCGTACAGGACCTGAAACATGCGGTCGTGCATTATCCTGCTGAACTGTAGGGTTTCGCATGGATCGAATGAAGGGTAGAGCCACGGGTCGTAACACGTCTGAAATGTAACGTCCACTGTTCAAAGTGCCGTCAATGCGAACAAGAGGTGACCGAGACGTGTAACCAATGGCACCCCGCACCATCACGCTGGGTGACACCCCAGTATGGCGATGACAAATACACGATTCCAATGTGCGTTCACTGCGATGTCGACAAGCAGGGATGCGACAGAACCTGGATTCATCCGAAAAAATGACGTTTTGTCATTCGTGCACCCAGGTTCGTCGTGGAGTACACCATCGCAGGTGCTCCTGTCTGTGTTGCAGCGAGCGGTTCTAGGCACTCAGTCCGGAACCGCACGACTGCTGCGGTCGCAGGTTCGAATCCTACCTCGGGCATGGATGTGTGTGATGTCCTTAGGTTAGTTAGGTTTAAGTAGTTCTAATTTCTAGGGGACTGATGACCATAGAAGTTAAGTCCCATAGTGCTTAGAGCCATTTGAACCATTTGTGTTGCAGCGTCAAGGGTAACCGCAGCCATGGTCTCCGAGCTGATAGTCCATGCTGCTGCAAACGTCGTCGAACTGTTCGTGCAGATGGTTGTTGTCTTGCAAATGTCCCCATCTGTTGACTCAGGGATCGAGACGTGGCTGCACGATATGTTACAGCCATGCGGATAAGATGCCTGTCATCTCGACTGCTAGTGATACGAGGCCGTTGGGATCCAGCACGGCGTTCCGTATTACCCTCCCGAACCCACCGATTCCATATTCTGCTAACAGTCATTGCATCTCGACCAACGCGAGCAGCAATGTCGCGATACGATAAACCGCAATCGCGATAGGCTACAATCCGACCTTTATCAAAGTCGGAAACGTGATGGTACTCATTTCTCCTCCTTACACGAGGCATCACAACAACGTTTCACCGGGCAACGCCGGTCAACTGCTGTGTGTTTATGAGAAATCGGTTGGAAACATGTCAGCACGTTGAAGGTGTCGCTACCGGCGCCAACCTTGTGTGAATGCTCTGAAAAGTTAATCATTTGCATATCACAGCATCTTCTTCCTGCCGGTTAAATTTCGCGTCTGTAGCACGTCATCTTCGTAGTGTAGCAATTTTAATGGCCAGTAGTGTAGTTACCAAGTCACTACGGTAAATTAAGCTATGTACATTCTAATAATATGTTCCTTCGCTTATGCAGAAAAAAATGCGTATCGTCTGCCAAACACGAATACTTTCTTCTGTGAGCGTTCAGATTTTAAGGCTGAAATGTTATACAGTCACAGAGATTTACTTTATTCTTCAGTCAGAAATGAATACTCCTACTGAAGTCCGTGAAGGATGAATGTGATGAAGGCCGTCGGGACCTTCTAGAAACAAATAAAATAACATTATGTAAATGCAACAAACATCTGAATAGATTATTTGCTATTTTATTATCGTTGAAAGAAATTTTTAAGATTCTAGAACCTTTTAAACATAAGTAATTTCTCCTTAAAATGTTTAAATAGTCCCAAATACGAAAGGCAATCACTGAGCAGTGCTAAAGATAATCCATATCACGACAAGTTCATATCACGAGAAGACAGAACGTCGTAACTACAGATAGAACATCGACAAATTTCTGTTTCATTTTCGATGACCACTTTATTTCACAGAGCACCAGTGAAGGGCGACATTCAAGTGAAGTCTGCTTTTTGCTGGAAAAATCAATTACCTCCCGTTAACGGCGCTGAAGAACGGTAATGTTTCAAAGGCACGGAATGATGGAAGACGGTTACGATGGAATATTTCCATACGAAGGAGCAAAAGGAGACCGAGGCTAATATGAGTGCAGGAACTTGGTGCGCATTAACAACGGAACTCGCTCAGCGTATTGTGTGGCAGGGATCGCAGACTGCGACGACAATAGGGCGGCAGACACGTGGCGGCCACGTGTTCTTCCCTGCTGGCGTGCTGTGTGCATACGGCTAGAAGGTCGCGGACCATTATGCACAATGGCAGCTACGAGAAAGGAATTCCAATAGTGCCACCCACGGCATCCACGAGGGCACGACAATAATACCCTTCCTTGTTAGTCTGTTGTCGAACTTTCTAACGTACGACGTTACACGAGACGAAGAGTTCTCCGGTCTAAACAGCGATGCCCGAAGCAGGGAAGGTGTCAGAAGTATGCAGGCACAGTCGAAGAAAGAGTTCTTCGGTAGAAGATCTCTAATGGCATCAGGTATTAGTGTGATAGAGAGGAAGAAGTTCTTCAGAGTGTGCGTGTGGCTGCATCATCGTATCGAACCGAAACGTGGAAATCGGAAAACTGGGGAAGAAGAAAGTGGAATCTTTTCAAATACGGTGCTACCGAAAAATATTTATAAATGGGCAGGTGAACTGTGAAATGAATTAATACTGAAAATAATGGATGAGGAAAGAAGTCTATATGTAAGGCTCTTATCAGAAGAAAGTGCCTGTTAGGATCGAGGAATACAAATAGAGTTGCTTTTCTCACATCCAAGTATGTTACATGCTATCGGAGTCCTCAAAGTTAAATAAAATCATAACAGTAAACAACTTACTCAAACTTCACTAGGTACAAGAAAGTGACCCTAACAATAAATTATTACGTAACAGAGCAATTACGAGATAAAAACACTAAACAGGTAAGTGAATACCAAAGGCATTGAAAACGAGAAAGTAACAAAATAGTTACACAGGCTGCCATGTATGGTTAGAAAATAATGTCTGGTTTAATTGCTGTTCATTCTCAAAAGAAGTGAAGTTCATTTGTGACACCCTTAAGGAAGTCTTAAGTGGAGTAAAATCATTCACTTGCCTATCAAGTATATTCCAGGAACGTCGGAATCACCGACAATAATTAAGTTACATGATCATTTTTGCGTTATTGAACATTACAGCCGGCCGGAGTGGCCGTGCGGTTCTAGGCGCTACAGTCTGGAACCGCGTGACCGCTACGGTCGCAGGTTCGAATTCTGCCTCGGGCATGGATGTGTGTGATGTCCTTAGGTTAGTTAGGTTTAAGTAGTTCTAAGTTCTAGGGGACTGATGAACTCAGAAGTTAAGTCCCATAGTGCTCAGAGCCATTTGAACCAACCAATTCCGAACGTTTCATTCCGCACATTACTAAAATATTTTATCTACAAACATCAAACAGAGAACTACGTTCCTAAATCTTTGATTTATTTTTTATTACTTAGCTATTGATAATGAAGGAGCAGACTACTGATGAACGTTGATCTACATACATTAACTGTAAACAACTGCGAAGTACGTAGCAAAGAGTACTTAACGTGGTGCCACATGTTCGGGTTTATTCCAAGAGTCAATCTTGTATGAATCGTGGCAAGAATGACTGCTTAAATGCCTCTGTGCGAGCTGTATTTACTCTAATATGGCCGTCACGGTCATTGAGTCAGTGAGCGTAGGGGACTGGACAATATCTCTAGATGCTTGTATCAATCAAATGTTTTTTATTCCAGTCTTTGATCACAATATCAGTTCTTTAGACGATGACCGGTTTCAGTCCGTAATGACCATCCTCAGATCTACAATATACAAATATATACACCTAGTGAGCAGTGTGTCTTTCAACATAATACAGAAATACGTATCCCAATATACTATCATGCAACCAGGGAAATGTAGAGATAAAATTCAGTAAAACGTACCTTTTTTACATCATGTCCTTAAGGCCATAATGGCATCGTCAAAACATATAAATATAATTAGCGCAACATCGTCACCTAGATCTAAAATAAAGTGTAGAATAGGCCACATCGTCCACACAGTCATTATTGCAACTGGCTACTGAAGTACAGTAGCTACCAGAAATCTATGATAGTTATCGATTTTAAAAGTCTGCTACATTATTTTTACCTAATGTGTTTTTAGCAGATTATGTTTTTTGCGTAAATGATGACTACATCTAAGCCCACAATAGCGACATCTAGGGAGGATGTAGGCAAACAGATTTCATATTAATTTCGTATTTTCAGATTTCCATAAGGCTTTTGACACCGTGCCTAACGAGCGGCTTGTAATCAAATTGCGTGCTTATTGAATATGTCTCAGTCATGTGACTGAATTCGTGATTTTCTGTCAGAGAGGTCACAGTTCGTAGTAACCGACGGAAAGCCGTCTCGTAAAAACAGAAGTTACTTCTCTGATTTCTGGCGTTCCCCAAGGTCGTATGCTGTTCCTTATCTACATATACGATTTAGGAAACAATCTGAGCAGCTATCTTCGATTCTTATCAGATGATGCTGTTGTTTATAGTCTAGTAAAGTCATCAGAAGACCAAAGCCAATTACATAACGTTTTACAAATAATATCTGTAAGGTGCAAAAATTGGCAATTGACCGTAAATAATGGCAAGTGTGAGGTAATCCACATGAGTGATAAAAGGGATCCCTTAAACTTCGGTTACACGATAAATCAATCAACTAAATACCTGGGAATTACAATTACGTGCAACGTAAATTAGAAAGATCACGGAGAGAATGTTGCGGGGAAGGCGAACCAAGACTTCATTTTATTGGTAGAACACTTAGAGGATGCAACAGATCTATTAAAGAGACTGCCTACACTATGTTTGTCTGTCCTCTTTTGGAGTACTGCTGCACATTCTGTGATCCTTACCAGATAGGATTAACGGTGTACTTCAAGAAAGTTCAAAGAAGGGCAGCATGTTTTGGACTGTCGAGAAACAGGGAGAGGGTGTCATGGACATCATACAGGATCAGGGGTGGACATAATGAAAACAAAGGCGTTTCTCGTTGCGGAGGGATCTTCTTACGTAATCACCAACTTAATGCAAGCTGATTCTTACAAAGAAGAAGACAGCAACCAGCCACTATTAATACTGCTATTTATTTAAGTAAATAGCGCCGTAACCGGTTTCGAACTGTCAAGTTCATCATCAGACGGCTGTTCACATGATTTGCAAGATACACTTTACATTATCGTCATTTATCGGTTTTTATTCTTCCACTGTGGCGAAATATTCTTGTTGTGTTGGTGCCATCGAGAATTCCGCGCGTTTTTGTTGCGAAGTTGCAGGATTGTATTTTTCAAATATTCCAAAATATATGCAGCACTTATATAATTTGTACATCACCATATTGTGCAAAGCACCACACACACACACACACACACACACACACACACACACACACACCAAAAAGTATTCGTCACATGTGAAGTTATCACAAAGATTGCAGATTTGCAAATACAACCAGTCACACTGCCACAATCACACTTATAACAAAAAATTGCAGATTTACAAATACAAGTCACACTTGTATTTGTAAATCTGCAGTCTTTCTGATTACTTCACATGTGACGAATACTTTTTGGTGTGTGTGTGTGTGTGTGTGTGTGTGTGTGTGTGTGTGTGTGTGGTGCTTTGCACAATATGGTGATGTACAAATTATATAAGTGCTGTATATATTTTGGAATATTTGAAAAATACAATCCTGCAACTTCGCAACAAAATCGCGCGGAATTCTCGATGGCACCAACACACCAAGAATATTTCGCCACAGTGGAAGAATAAAAATCGAAAAATGAGGGTTGTGTAAAGTGTATCTTGCAAATCATGTGAAAAACCGTCTGATGATGAACTTGCCAGTTCGAAACCGGTTACGGCGCTATTTACTTAAATAAATAGCAGTATTAATAGTGGCTGGTTGCTGTCTTCTTCTTCGTAAGAATCAGCCTGCATTAATTGTACACAGCGACGGTCTCACTACGTCAGTTTTGGACAAAATAAAATCACCAACTTTCTTCCCCGAATGCGGAAATATTTTGTTGACGCCGACCCACATTGGGAGAAAGGATCATCATAATAAAATAAGGGAAATCAGAGCTCGCACGGAAAAATTAAATGTTCGATTTTTTTCGTGTTATGTTTGCTAGTGGAATAACAGTGTGATTTACAGACTAGCCATGCAAGTGTAGAAGTAGACCCTAAACTACAGCCATTTGCGACTTCACTGGTGCCAAGAGAGAGTTCACTCCAGGGACGGGTGGAGATCCGATGCTTTTTCTGATGAAAGTTGATCCTGCCTCGGTGCCAGTATTGGCCGTATGTTGGTTAGGAGGAGGCCGGTTGAGGGCCTGGAACACCAACTTGTCTGCATGCTACACACACACTGGACCCACACTTGGAGTTAAGGTCTGGGGTGCGATTTCGTATGACAGCAGGAGAACTCTTGTGTTTATTCCACGCAGCCTGACTACAAATTTCTACGTCAATCTGGTGGTTTGACCCGTTGCGCTGCAATTCATGCACTCATTCCATGTGGTGTTTGTTTTGGTTGGCAGGAGAGCCAACACCGTGTTACTAGAGGAGGCCGAAAGGCACGCGTTTTAGCTCACGCAGGCTGGCGTGAGGTCTGGAACAGGACAAGGAAATTAGAATTTAGAAAAACGGACGTAGCTGGTGGAATACTTAACTTTAATTCGTTAATGAAGAACGTCGGTCTTGACGGCACATGAATCAGTATCAATAGTAACTGATAATGGCGCCTTGCTAGGTCGTAGCAAATGACGTAGCTGAAGGCTATGCTAAACTATCGTCTCGGGAAATGAGAGCGTATTTTGTCAGGGAACCATCGCTAGCAAAGTCGGTTGTACCGCTGGGGCGAGTGCTAAGAAGTCTCTCTAGGCCTGCCGTGTGGCGGCGCTCGGTCTGCAATCACTGATAGTGGCGACACGCGGGTCCGACGTATACTAACGGACCGTGGCCGATTTAAAGGTTACCACCTAGCAAGTGTGGTGTCTGGCGGTGACACCACAGTGTTTTCTAATAGGATAACGCTCGCCACATGCCACTGTTGTAACCCAACGTGCTGTATCGAGTGTCGACATGCTGTCTTGGCCTGTTCGATCACCAGATCTGTCTCCATTCGAGCACATGCGGGACGACAACTCCAGGACGATTCACAAACCGAACTAACCGTACTTGTACTGACCGACCAAGTGAAACAGGCGTTGAATTCCATCTCCCAAACTGACATCCAGCACCTGCACAGTACAGTGTATGCATGTTTGCATTCTTGCATTCAACATTGTTGCGGTTATACCGGTTATTAAAGTACCATCATTTCACATTTGCACTGGTTTGTCTCAAGCTTGCATTAATCTGTGATTTTACAGTGTTAGTTAAGTAAGTTGCCTCGACAAATGTATTCCCGAAATTTCATTACTCTTCATTGTTTCTGGTAGGTGCGGTTTTGTTTTCAGTGTATGAGTATGAATAAAACTTTCAATTACACTTTTTTCGTGATCAGATCTTAGTGAAGCACAAAAGTATTCGACCACCCTCATTGTTCTCGAAATGTGAAGTTCTCTTCGAACATTTGAGGCCTACGAGAAGCACTTGCCGGTCCATTCTGTAATGTGAATATTATCTGACAATGTACCACAAGTAGGTCGCTGTATAATATAATTAACTACGTGCAAGGCATATTTGCATTGCAATACAACATGCAGTCACTTTATTATTCGGGCACACGTCGTATAGGCGGCGGAGGTGCTAGCTGTCGACCGAGCAGGCTCATTCTGTGCTGCGTTTCCGTGCTGTTAACACGCATGGTGCACAGTACGATGGCGCGAAAAGGAAACAATACGTCACTTGAAAAGAGACAACTTGTTATTTTCCGTCCCGCTAAAGGACGTTCCGAAAGACAGATTGCCGCATTGTTAGAAATGGGTAAGAGTACTGTAGGTGACATTATACGAAGATTCAACAGAGAAGATAGAATTGAAGATAAACCAAAAACGGGGTGACCAATGAAGCTGAGTAGAAGAAAAGAAAGCGGAGTAATAAGAAAAATTAAAACAAATCCAAGGTTGTCGGCAACGAAAATTGCTGTCGCAGGGCAGCAGGGATATGGGAAGGATGTGCACCCTGAAACAGTCCGACGAATTATCAGATGAGAGGTGTACAATGGTCGAGTAAGCAGGAAGAAGCCTGTGATAAATGAGAGGAACAGAAAGCAACGACTGGACTTCTCGAAGCAGCACGTAAATAAAAGTGTCATTTGGTGGGACGAAGTAATTTTTGTCAATGAATGTCAGGTGCAGATGTTCTTCTCAAACGGAAGACCTATGACTTGGAGAAAACCACGTGCAGAATTTCAGTCGAAGCATCTGAAACCCGCAGTTAAACACGGTGGTGGCGGTGTCATGATATGGGGTTCCATGTCGTCATCTGGAGTAGGCGAATTAGCATTCACTGAAGGTACAGTGTACAAGCGTAAGTATCTGAACATCCTAAAAGAGAACTTACCGCTAAGTGCTACTTGTTTCGGGCTTTCGATGAAGTTCAAACTGTATCAAGACAATGATCCGAAGCATAAAGCGGATACTGAGAGACTGTGGACACTGTATAATTGCCCTGAGGTTTTGGCTACCCCTCCTCAGAGTCCAGACTTGAATCCAATAGAAAATCTTTGGAGTGAATTGAAGCGAAAAGTACGACAAACGCCAGTGACATCAAAACAAGCTTCAAAGGAAACGAGCACTGGAAGAATGGCGACAATAAGTCCTGATTATACGCGATAGCTCGTTCCCAGCATACCTAAACGCTAAAGGACTGCATACAAGGTATTTAAATGTACAAGGTTGTGATTGTAATACTTGCCGCCCGAAAACGTTTGTGGCTGTGGTAGTGGGCATGTTTCTTTATGTATTATTGTTTATGTTGCTTGAGTTAAGTTTGAAAATAAGAAAATGCTGTTCTGATATTTAATACATAATCCTATACAATTTTGTGCCGAGACTACTGCTGTAATATGTGATGCCTGTATATAATGAAGTAAAAATAAAACATGACACTGGTGACCGAATACTTTTGTGAGTCACTGTATCTACAAACGGGATCCTGACTAGTATAAAACCAAGAACATGACGGGTAATCAAGAAATTTTATAAATGCATCCCATTAACATGTTGCCTCTACGTCTAAAAACCCCTTTACTAAAAATTTGCCCAGTGCCAGATAACAAGAAAGAAGAAATTTAACAAATCAAGAAACAGCCAATCACAGATCTTCAAAACTTTAAACTTGGCCAGCGCCAATTTAAGAAAATTTAAGAGCGTGGGCAAGACCTGTTCACAGCAAGCAAACAGAGTGAAGCTCCTAAGCTCACATGAATTAAAACACGAAATAGGATGACGTCTCTTTTTTCAAAAAAGAGGAGAATAAAACAAAATATTACAATTATAGCGCCGGCCGCTGTGGCCGAGTGGTTCTAGGCGCTACAGGCTGAAACCGCGCGAACGCTACGGTCGCAGGTTCGAATCCTGCCTAGTGCATGGATGTGTGTGATGTCCTTAGGTTAGTTCGGTTTAAGTAGTTCTAGGGGACTGATGACCTCAGATGTTAGGTCCCATAGTGCTCAGAGCCAATTGAACCATTTTGAACAATTATAGAGGCAGAAGCCCGTAAGAGAGTTACATGATTTAATTCCTTGCACATGAGGTGATGTAGGAGGCTGCAGGCTCGGCAAAGACGATGTCGGCAGCCATGCACGCAGGAAGCAGGTCCACGAGAGAACTACGGGCCCAACAGGTTCGATGTCCTCTGCCGGTGTCACAACAGCCATAATACTGGAACAAACTAAGGGAGCGTCGAAGTTGCGGCACCACCAGGCCCCTTCACAATCCCACTTAATCAGGTGTTCGGTCAGAAAAGGCGACCTCCACCAAAGTCAACAATTCTCCGCATACGGAATCACCAATCATTATGCAATTTTAAATACTTTTACCCTATCAGATTTACTACTGGGCATACGCTCACTAGTACAGCAGCTCAGGCGTTGCTACCCCTTGATTCTGCTCAGCACCCGAAGGCAACATACCGGGACAGGAAACAAACCCAGACACCACCAACATCACCTCCTAATTTATCGCATCTAATATGCTTAACCAGTTCCTAACTCACAGGGCTGGCAAACATCACGATGATCTCATAATCCAAATGCCAATGCACCTAATGAGTCAGAGTCTCCAAAACACCAGACTCTCCGTACATTAGTTCATACACACTGTATCCCCATATGAAAGGAAAATTACTTAAACACACAAGCGAAATAAATTTTGGCGCTCAAGGTACACATGGGGCGAAGAACGCTGCAATAATGTGTCCTCGGGATTAATGTAGGAGAACTGCAGTGTCAGCAGGTCTCGTACCAAATCCTAACGGCCAACGTGGCCTAAACCGGGCCCTACACAGCGCCATCACTCCAAGCAGAGCCGATCCTCTTTTGATGGCGCCAACCACCCTGCCGCTGACAGCAGCCGCCGGGTTGCTCGCGGCGGCTCAGCCGCGCCCCCTAGTGGGAAAGCTCTCTCTGAAGCGAGGATTGAGGAATTTAGTTCTCTGGTGCGCTCAACGGAATACTTCAAAGAAGGAAGCAGCCCACTTCAAATCACGATTTTTCCTGTCATCCGATTTTTATGAAACGAACCTTATAAGGCACCCAAAGCCATACTCACTGCAAAAATATATGAAAATTATTCTGATAGTTTTGGAGATTTGAATGTTCAAACAGTGAAACACATCGATACGACTGTTTTACATAAAACTTTCAATCATGATTTATTTTCCTTATCCGATGTTTATGGAATAAAGTCTTTACTGTGCCCCAAGCTATGCCCAAGGTACCTGCGAAAGCTCTAGGACAATCCGTCTAAAAATTTTGGAGAAGCGTGTTCGGACATACAGACACGCCAGTTTTACAGATTTATTTTTAATATAGATGGGTCGTACACACTTGAACAATATTCTAAGATGCGACGCACGAACTTCCGTTGGCGATAAATTGCCCAAAACAAACGAACACACAACCACTTCCCAAACGAAACAAATCCGTACATGAAGTGATACTTGGCCAACTCTGTTCCACACATCATAAAAGAAAAAGAGCTTCTTGGAACTTAATACGAGGGTCACCCCAAAAGAAATGCACACTATTTTTTTTTAAATCTATCTTTTATGCTGCATGTTTGAAAGTTTTAAAGTGTGTAGATACATGCTTTAGGAACAATATTTGCATTTCTCCACAGAATTTCCATCTTTCTCAACTGCCTTACGCCATCGTGGAACCAGCGTGTGTATACTCACACGGTAAAATTCTGAGCCAACCTGTCGGAGCCACTGTTTGGTAACGCGCACAAGCGAGTCATCATCTTCAAACCTTGTTCCACGAAGAGACTCTTTCAGTTCCCCAAAGAGATGATAGTCACATGGAGCCAGGTCAGGACTGTAAGGCGGGTGTTTCAGTGTTGTCCATCGTTGTGAGCCACTGTCAATATCCTGGGAACCCACCTGGCACACACCGAGCGAGGTGGCGCAGTGGTTAGACACTGGACCCGCATTCGGGAGGATGACGGTTCAATCCCGCGTCCGGCCATCCTGATTTAGGTTTTCCGTGATTTCCCTAAATCATTCCAGGCAAATGCCGGGATTGTTCCTTTCAAAGGGCACGGCCGACTTCCTTCCCCGTTCATCCCTAATCCGATGAGACCGATGACCTCGCTGTCTGGTCTTCTTCCCCAAACAACCCAACCCAACCACCTGGCACAAATCTTTTTTAACGCCAACACTTACAGTATTCTGCAAACACTTTCTTCCCCTATCCCAAATGGTTCAAATGGCTCTGAGCACTATGGGACGCAACTTCTGAGGTCATTAGTCCCCTAGAACGTAGAACTAGTTAAACCTAACTAACCTAAGGACATCACACACATCCATGCCCGAGGCAGGATTCGAACCTGCGACCGTAGCGGCCTCGCGGTTCCAGACTACAGCGCCTAGAACCGCAAGGCCACTTCGGCCGGCCCTATCCTAAAGTAGCGTGACAATTCGTTACTGTGATGCGTCTGTCAGCAGTCACCAATTCGTTAACTCCCTGCACATTGTCTGGAGTGTGCAGCACGAGGCCTGCCGCTGCGAGGACAATCCTCAATATTGCCGCGCCCGCTTTCATCACGTAACCTGCTTGCCCACCGACTAACTGTACTGCGATCGACAGCAGCATCTCCATACACCTTTTTCAACCTCTTGTGGATGTTTCCCCCTGTCTCGTTATCACAGCACAGGTATTCTATGACAGCACGTTCCTTCTGACGAACGTCAAGTGTTGCAGCCATCTTGAAGACATGCTGTGACGGCGTCACTCACGGGAACAGGTTGAACTAAGTTTGAAAACAAGCGGGAAGGATGTATCTACACACTGTAAAACTTTCACAAATGCAGGTGGCCTAGTATATTAATACAGAACAAGTAATTAGCTTGCACCTCCTAGGAGCCCACTCTCAACAGTGGGAGCAATCTCGTGTATGCAGCTGGTGCCAAGCCCGGTGTGGTAACGGCCCACACTGCAAACAGTGACGTTCACTGGGCTGATCAGCGGCGAGACACGCCAGAGTCCCTCGGGAAATCGGACAGGCGTGCGTGCCGCACCGGAAGGGAAATTCCCCGCGGGGGATCCGCGCTCGCAGATGCGTGTCTCGCGGTCGTCCCTCGAGAGTTCCGGTTAACCCGGTACCTCACTGTCACAGTTCCGACACGAGAAGCTCCTTGTTAGGTTCGATCGTGTAAAGGCATCACAGCCGAGTGAAACTGTTTTCGAACTGTCGCTACTGTGCTTGCACAGCTTCGCGATAGTTTCGACCGTCAGAACCCTTTGGGTTTACTCGAACGCAATTCCGCGTGTTTCGTTGTTTCACCGTTTGAAGCGCTAGTTGACACCTTTGCTCACTTCGCGTTGCTTAAATGTTTTTGATTTAAACTACGAAACAGTGCACCCGGTAGTATGCTTTCATGCCACGTGTTTCCAGAATTTATTCTTATTGTCAAGCGCAAATATTTACATAAGTACTATATTTTGTGCTCTGTTTGCATGTGTGTTACACCTCTCTTGCACTCTACTGTGTCATCTTTCTGAAGTTGTAAGATACGGTGCGGTGCCTCTTACTTTATGCAGTAAACAAACACACACACACACACACACAGTGTGAAATTTCACAAACAGTGTGAGTGACGATGGCCCGTGTGTGTAGGTGGGTGGATGGTTTTCTAATAATGAGGGTGGCACAGTATCTTATAGCCTCAAAAATACGACTACACTGCAAGACAGGCAGCATAACATATAAAATACTAATTTAAATATCTGATAATGGAAATGAGGAAGTCTCGAACCGCGGCGTACTAAGAGTGAAAAAATACGTAAGTGGTGCAGTGCTCGTTATTTAAAGAATGAATGACAGTTGTCGGCTTTCCAAAAACATCGCTTGTGATGAATGAAATCTAGTCAAACATTTCTGCTTCCCACTTGTGATCGGCGCTTTCTGCAAAAGCAATGATACAAAGTTTTATCTGAAGAAGTTATTAATTATTCGTGACACCACTTTCCTCATCAACATCCTATTTTCTTTTACATATTTTGATTATACGCATATGGTGAAAAATTTAATACGCTTGTCTCATGGATTTTGGTAACAGGCAGTTTGTTGCTGATTGACAATACATTGCAGATAGTTAGTACCACTGTTAATAAGTTGTAGTAAATACCCAAACATTACAAATGCTGGAAATTAATTTGAAGACACAGCATAACATACTTATTTCTACAGATGCCACCGCACCTCTAAAATGAGCCAAGTTCAAGTGTGTATCTCATTTATAGCAATAAGAATACTGTGTGACTGTCAATTATCGACTCTTGTGATTGGATCCTTGTATGAAAGAGAGAAAATCTATTCACTTTGAAAGTGAAGTTAACAGGGAACACTGAGATCCTTTTACTTTTGATACTTCAGGCTTTATATATGCAACAATTTTCTGCAGAGTATCATGAAAGGGAATGAAATTACGCTAGGGTGGGTTAAATTTTCCCAAGGTTGAGAAGCACTGCTCCTTTAAAAGACAAGCAGGAAACTAGTACACATTTTTTTCAAAGAGAATGTTAAGAGACTGTACACAAAAAGCTGTGTGCATGCGGGCACTGATCTCTTTGGATCAGCGTTATTAAACGCTTTGGAGCCAATCAGAACTTTCTCTCATCAGACAAAACTAGTTCCAGTCGTCCATTGACCGCCAGGAACCTATAGTCAGGACCACTGAGCAGCGAAGCAAGTTTTCATTCCCAAAATTCGATGGATTTTCTTTTCACTGGCCCTTATTACACTGTTAAGAATATTTGGCAAATATCTCATAAAAATACGCTAGAACATCTCCAAAGATTTCATAAAATGTGTTTTAGAAAATATATTTGAAAACATTACTTTACAATGTAATACGGACCAGTCTAAGTAAGTGGTGTAATGTTCGTTATTTAAAGAATGAATGACAGCTGCCGGCTTTCCAAAAGCATCGGTTGTGATGAATGAAATCTAGTCGAACATTTCTGCTTCCCACTTATGATCGCTGCCTTGCCTGAGGGCAACCTTCAGGATATGACAAGACAAGTTTGAGTCAAACAGAAGCCTGCCACTAAAATTATGTATTATTTCACTATTTTTGTTGTTTGTTGACATTACCTGAAAGCCTGCCACTATAATGATATATTATTTCACTATTTTTTATTGTTTGTTGACATTACCTGATTCGAACTGTTGAGAATAGCTGCATTTTGCTATATTTTTTAAATTATTAAAGGGAGAAAATATGCCTGCCCTCTTCTGAAGTGGTGTAAAGGAACCGGGCCCGGAATTACAGAAAATGATGAGCGAAACGGAAGATGGAGCAGGTAATAAGGAATCATCTGGAGACCAGTAGTGTTCAAACATTACTAATACAGGCCAGGTAACCGAAGAGTGGAAATAGGAAACTTTCTAGGTGCTACATTTTTTTTTTTTTTCAGAAAACGCTTCTTCAGTGCATTTCGTGTTCTCGGAACTCAGTTCTTTGTCTCTAGACTCGATCCAGGTGCCAAACCATTGGGAAAGTCTTTTTAATATACAGTATATTAGTAGAAGCACACGGTCGTCATGCCCAGCAGCACTTCCGAGAAGAATTCCATAAGGTAGAAGATTCGAAAATTGGTTTTTGTTGACTATAGTTCAAACAGCTGAAAAACTAATGCTGTGTTTCTGCACATGTATTGCTGCAAATAAAATGTAGTGTCTCAGAATTAATGTTGTTCTTGTGGTCTTCAGTTCAAAAACTGGTTGGATGTTCTCCATGCAATTCTAACCTATGCAAGCCTTTTCACCTCCGAATAACTGCTACAGCCTACATCCTTCTGAATCTGCTTAATGTATTCATCTCTTGGTTTCCCTCTTCGACTTGTGCCCCCTACGCTTCCCTCCAGTACTAAATTGGTGATCCCTTGATGCCTCAGAACGTGTCCTACCAACTTATCCCTTCTTCTAATCAGGTTGTTCCACAAATTTCTCTTCTCAGCAGTTCTATTCTGTACCTCCTCATTAGTTATATGATCTACCTATCTAATCTTCAGCATTCTTATGTAGCACTCCATTTCAAAAACTTGTATTCTCTTCTGGTCTAAATTATTTATCATCCACGTTTCATTTCCATACATGGCTATACTGCGTACGAATACTTTCAGAAAGGACTTCCTGACACTTAAATCTATACTCGATGTTAGCAAACTTCTCTTCTTCAGAAACGTTTTACTTGCCATTGCAGTCTACATTTTATATCCTCTCTACTTCAACCATCATCAGTTATTTTGCTCCCCAAATAGCAAAACTTCTTTACTAATTTAAGTGTCTCATTTCCTAATCTAATTCCCTCAGCATCACCCGACTTAATTGGACTACATTCCATTATCCTCGTTTTGCTTTTGTTGATGTTCATGTTATATCCTCCTTTCAAGACACTGCCATTCGGTTCAATTGCTCTTCCAACTCATTTGCTGTCTCTGACAGAATTATAATATCATCGGCAAGCTTCAAAGATTTTATTTCTTCTCCCTGTACTTTAATTCCTACTTCAAATTTTTTCTTTGGTTTCCTTTACTGCTTACTCAATGCACAGACTGAATAACATCGAGGATAGGCTACAACCCTATCTCATTCCTCTCTCAATCACTGCATCCCTTTCGTGCCCCTCGACTCTTATAACTGCCATCTAAATTATGTACAAATTGCATGTAGAGTTTCGCTACCTGTATTTTACCCCTGCCACCCTTAGAGTTTGAAAGAGAATATTCCAGTCAACGCTGTCAAAAGCTAGAAACGTAGGTTTGCCTTTCCTTAACTTATCTTGTGTGAGAAGTCGTAGGGTTATTATTGCCTCGCATGTTCCTACACTTCTCCGGAATCCAAACTGATCTTCCCGGAGGTCGGCTTCTGCCACTTTTTCCGTTCTTCTGTAAAGGATTCGTTTTAGTATTTTGGAACCGTGACTTATTAAATTGATAGTTCGGTAATTTTCACTTTTGTCAGCACATGCTTTCTTTGAATTTGGTATTATTATATTCTTCTTGAAGTCTGAGGGTATTTCGCCTGTCTCATACATCTTGCTCACCAGATGGTAGAGTTTTGTCATGACTGGCTCTCCCAAGGCTATCAGTAGTTCCAATGGAATGTCGTCTACTGCCGGGGCCTTGTTTTGACTTCGATCTTTCATTGCTTCTTCGCGCAGTGTCATATCTCCCTTCTCATGGTCATCTGCGACCTCTTCCATTTCCGTGATATTCCCCTGAAGTACATCTCTTATGTATAGACTCTCCATATACTCCTTCCACTTTTCTGCTTCTTGCTTGGGACTGATTCTCCATCTGAGCTCTCGATATTCATACATGTGGTTTTCTTTTATCCAAAAGTCTCTTTAATTTCCCTGTAGGCAGCATGTATCTTGCCGCTAGTGATATATGCTTCTACATCCTTACATTTGTCCTCTACCCAATCCTTCTTAGACATTTTGCTCTTCCGGTCGATCTCATTTTTTAGATGTTTGTATTCCCTTCCGCCTGCTTCATTTATAGAATTTCTATATTTTCTCCTTTCATCGATTAAATTCAATATTACTTGTATTACCCAATGGTTTCTGCTAGCCCTCGTCTTTTTACCTACCTCATCCTCTGCTACCTTCAATATTTCATCTCTCAAAGCTATCCTTCTTTTTGTGCTCTATTCTTTCCCCTGTTCTTGCCAATCTTTCCCTAATGCTCCCTCTGAAACTCTCTACAATCGCCACGCATTTCAGTTTTTCCAGGTTCCACATCTTTAAACTCCTCTCTTTTTGCAGTTTCTTCTGCTTTAATTTACATTTAGTAACCATTAAATTGTGTTTAGAGTCCACATTTGCTTCTAGAAATGTGTTACAGTTTAAAACGTGGTTCTGGAATCTCTGCCTTACCTTTATTTAATCAGTCTGAAGCCTTCCGGTGTCTCCAGGTCTCTTCCACGTGTACAACATTCTTTCATGATTCTTAAACCTAGTGTCAGTTATGATTAAATTGTGCTCTGAGCAAAATTCTACCAGGCGGATTTCTCTTTCATTCCTTTACCCCAATCCATATTCATCTACTACTTTTTTATTTTCTTCCTTTTCCTACTATCGAATTCCAGTCCCCCATGCCTATTAAATTTTCGTCTCCCTTAACTATCTGAATAATTTCTTTTATTTCTTCTTCCATTTCCTCAATCTCCTCCTCATCTGCAGAGCTAGTTGGCATATAAACTTGTACTACTGCGGTGGGTGTGGGCTTCGTGTCTATCTTGTCTACAATAAACCGTTCCCTATGCTGTTCATAGTATCTTATCGGTGTTCCTATTTTTTTTTATTCATTATTAAACCAACTCCTGCGTTAGCCCTACTCGATTCTGTAGTTATAACTGTGTATTCAGCTGACGGGAAGTCCTGTTCCTCCTGCCACTGAACTTCGCTAATTACCACTACATCTAACTTTAACATGTTAATTTCCCCTTTTAGGTTTTCTAACCTATCTGCCCGATTAAGAGATGTGACATTCCACGCTCGTACCCGTAGATCGCCAGTTTTGTTTTTCACTTCGAAGAAAAACGTTATTCCCGCTATTTTGTCGAAAACTGACATTTTTTTGAAAACTAATATTTTTGAGGTGATGGCTGTGTACATTTTATGTTTTTTAAGTTATTTGTTGGAAAAATGCAGCTAAAAATTAATGTAAACAAGAAATGTAAATATAAACGTGACCAGCCGTCTGAAGGAGAAACCGGCGGTTCCTAACCGTTCACCGTTCATGGCACATTTGTGTAAATCAGTAGTACTATTACCAATGGCTGCTTGCTGTTTTCGTCTTTGTCAAAATCAACTCGTAAAATGTTTATTATTGAAACCTATAACAAGTCAGTTTCCTGGCATGGGACTTAGAACCTTGTTAATAAAGTATTTATTTTCTAATTTGCTTCACAGTTTTGTGGTGATGTGGTAGGCTGTAGTCTGTGGTATCAGAATATTTCGCAATTTTTTGGATACGACGCAGTTATGTACATAGAGACATACATTATTTTTTCATTCTCCCGACAAATGTGAGAGTCACCACTTAGAACCTTTTCATTTTCCACTCTTCAACTGAATTTCATTGATTTTTCCGTTATGAAATACAAGTATTAAAAAATGAGATGATATGGATTTGATAGTAAGCTGTGGATAATTATCATCGACTGAACTACCTATAATGCAAATTTATTATATCAGTAGCTTGCCCATCGTGCTACTATAGGAGAAGAATACGACGGAAAGCGTTTCAACAACAACTTCAGTGCTGCATTGTAGATCGTCCATCGAAAAAATGTGCACAGTTTCACTGGAAGCGCCGCACAAATAAATTCTTTACGGGCTAATGATATCTCTCGTAACTGAGCTGCACCCACCTCACGACACTGACTGTACAACTTGCCTGTATTCCCGTTGCATCAATGATGTACTGTTTATAAAAACCCTAGAGCCTATTAATAGAAACGTCCTTCGTAAAAGCTAAAAGCCTACCATGTCTTGTAAAAGTTTAGCTGGAAGTTCAAATGAAGTTTAGAACAAACTTCACCCTGATTTTCATACCAATTTTTCAAATACGGAATACTGGGTAACTGTAATTTGACTCGTAAAATCAATTACTAACGTGGCGGGAATGGATGTGTGTGATGTCCTTAGGTTAGGTAGGTTTAAGTAGTTCTAAGTTCTAGGTGTGTGAGAAAAGTAATGAGACTGATTTCTTATCCACCAAAGTTTTTATTTTTTTCAATGAACAATATTGTACTGTTGAAAGCAATTGCCATCAGTAGCTCAACCCCGTTGGAGTCGTTGTTCCCAGTCTTGGTAGCAGCGCTGAGAGCCTTCAAATGTAGGGCCGATAACATGTCGGTCACATTCTTTTGAATGTTCTCCAGTGTCTCAAAATGACGTCGTTTTAATATATTTTTCAATTTTTGGAAAAGAAAAAAGTCACAGTGACTTAGATCAGGTTAAAAATGGAGTTGTGAAACACAGGAGTGCTTTTTGAGGTCAAAAATTCCGTCACGGAAGTGGCCGTGTGACATGGCACGTTGTCGTGATGCAGCATCCACTTGTTTGTAGTGTCCGGTCTTACTCAATGATCTCTTTTTCTGAGCCTTCCGAGGACACCTTTGTAAAATACTTGGTTGATGGTTTGTCCTGGAGGAACAAATTCTTTATGCATATACCCCTTCTGTCCAAAAAGAGAATCAACATTGTTCTGGATTTTGATGTGCTCATTGGAACTTGTTGCGGTCGAGGAGATGTTTCGGTGTGTCACTCCTCGCATTTCCGCTTTGTCTCAGGATCGTACTTAAAAATCCAGGATTCACCACCTGTGATAACGCAATTGAACCATTCGTGGTCATTGGCAATCCTCTCTAGAAGATCAACGCACACGCTTCTTCGATTGTCCTTCTGCTCTGGTAAGAGGCTTTTCGGCATCATTTTAGCATAAACCTTTCACATGTGCTAAACTTCGGTCAAAATTTTATGTACAGTGAAAGTGTTTAACAGGTCACCCATCATCATTATTGTTAAACGTTGGTCTTATCTCTTGACCCATAGGCCTTTTTCAACTTTTCAAGGGTCACACTCGCGGGATTCACCAAGTTTAACACAAGATTGCATAACGTTGCTATAAAATCCGCTGTTCCATTTTCGTGACACACAACAAAAACAGCTTCACTGATCGCGCTCTCAGAAATCACATGATGGTTATAGGGAGCTGAAACTCGCATCTGGAAGGGATGAACACACCGGGCTATACAATTAGGACAACACGGCGTCACCAGATCGCTCGCACTATTGGCAGCCTCATCGCTTTTCTCACACACCTCGTGGATGAGGTTACGAAACAGGACGGAGCCCAGGACTCTGACGTGTTTCAAAGACCTGGTACCCCACAGTAGCAAAATAAAAGTATATCCGTTCCATCCCGCATGTCCGTATTTATGGGAAAGCCACCCTGCTGGTGCGCTTGACCTGTGTGACTGTCGGAGAATTTTCAAACAGTGCAGCACAGCACCCTCTTGTTTTCTCCTCCTTGTGCTATTCTGCTTCCCGAGCTTGAAAGGCACCGATTCTCTAATAACGTGTTACCGACTCTCAGATAGGCCAGAGTGCAGATGAAGATATTCGCCGGTATAAGGCTTAGGAGGGAACTTTTTCCTGCTGTGGCCCAAGATATCTGACCTGTTTCCCCACAATCACATGTGGCAGGCTCACATACTAGGCTCATGGCTGAACTCACGAGCTTTGCAGCGCATCTTCTTAGAAACAACTTCTCTCTCTCCACTTTTTTCCAGCATCAGGCGTCGAAATAACCTACGTTATCAAAAGTGTCCGACACCTGGCTGAAAATGACTTACAAGTTCGTGGCGCCCTCCATCGGTAATGCTGGAATTCAATATGGTGTTGTGCCACCCTCAGCCTTGATGACAGATTTCACTCTCGCAGGCGTACGTTCAATCAGGTGATGGAGGGTTTCTTGGGAAATGGCAGCGCATTCTTCACGGAGTGCTGCACTGAGGAGAGGTATCGATGTCGGTCGGTGAGGCCTGGCACGAAGACGGCGTTCCAAGACATCGCAAAGGTGTTCTGTAGGAATCAGGTCAGGACTCCTGTGCAGGCCAGTCCATTACAGGGATGTTGTTGTGTAGCCACTCCACACGCTGGCAGATGACGTTCACCGGGCATTCGCCATACCCACACCCTGCCATCGGATCGCCACATTGGTACCGTGATTCGTCACTCCACACAGCGTTTTTCCATTGTTGAGTCGTCTAATGTTTACGCTCCTTACACCAAGCTAGGCGTCGTTTGGCATTTACCGGAGTGATGTGATCCAAGTTTTCTCACCTCCTGTCTAACTGTCATAGTACTTGCAGTGGATCCTGATGCAGTTTGGAATTCCTGTGTGTCGATCTGTATAGATGTCTGCCTGTTACACATTACGACCCTCTTCAACCGTCGGCGGTCTCTTGTCAGCCAACAGACGAGGTCGGCCTGTACACTTGTGTACAGTATGTGTCCCTTCACGTTTCCACTTCACAATCACATAGGAAACAGTGGACCTAGGGATGTGTAGGAGTGTGGAAATCTCGCGTACAGACGTATGACACAACTAACACCCAGTCATCTGACCTCGCTCGGACTCCGTTAGTTGCGCGGAGCGCCCCTTTCTGCTCTCCCACGATGTCTAATGACTACTGTGGTCGCTGATATGGAGTATCTGGCAGGAGGTGGCAACACAATGCACCTAGTATGAAAAACATATATTTTGTGGTGTTCCGATACTTTTGATCACATAGTGTATTTAGTCAGATTACAGTGCCTGTAACCATTTTCGTTTCAGGATTGTGTGTTCCCATTTGATTGTTTCGGCAAATATGAAGAAGCGCGCGTTCGTACTTCGATACTAATCAGCATGATCCGTGTCTTATTAGAACTAGGTTTATTTCTGGTTTGTGGATGTTAGTGATTCCCCACGTCTTCGTAATCGTACAGGCAGAGAAGGATTTTTCGTGTACTGCGTGTATTGTTCACTTGTTTAATTCAGTAACTGCATTATAGCAGGTTAATGAAGTCTAGTCCCTCACTTATTTCCTTTTCCGTGAATCCCATCTCAGAGGCAAATGCAGAAGCTTCTCTGCAATTATTCGGAATCTCCAGTCGCTAGGTTTAAATGGTTCAGATGGCTCTAAGCACTATGGGACTTAACATCTGACGTCATCAGTCCCCTAGACTTAGAACTACTTAAACCTATGGACACCACACACATCCATGCCCGAAGTAATGGTGCTAAACTGTTCGCTTTGACCCTGTGCCCATTACACATGTTATACAAATGGAGATGACATCTTAATTACTGACGACGCCTTTGGCATAATTGTTTTATTATTCTCCATTGCATGATGTAATTTTAGAAGTTTACTTCTGATGAAGGTATATTTATATGTACCGAAACCAGGTCAAGAATTTTAATAAAAAAATTTTATCCTGCAACTGTTTTTGGCTGTCATCCTTTTATTGTGAAGAATTTTAACAGTTGCTGCTGCAGCCATGTGTAAAATCTTGATATTTTATTTTTATTTTTACTTATAATTGAGTGAAAAACGGCATATCAATATGGCAGTGATAAATTGTTCGGTTTTTAAATGAAAGTTATTTTACAAATGAGTAATATTTATGTGTAAAATTTCCATTGCTTTGAAATAATGGGTTGTTATAGAAAATGGTAAAAGCGATGAGTGCTATTTTAATATCGACGCCAACAGTTGGAAAGACCCAACAAAAACATGATAGAAGAATTGGTAAATCAATGTCGAAACAATAATGTACCTGTTCCTGTGTCGTGAGGTGTGTTGGAGCCCCCACTTGGTCTGTACGGTAGTTCCGTCCTCTGACATTATGTTGATGAGTAACCTTCTGTGTTTTGAAGATAGCGATTTTTCCTATACTTTTATTATAGGGCGCATTGTGTCGTTGTTTATGAATCCCGTCTCCTCCGAATGTGCCTAACCTTACATCTGTCCTCTCCTTCATTCGTTTAAGTTAAATCTTTTGTGTAAGCTATATTCTGGATATGCAGATTATCTGCAAATTATCTGTAATAGATTTTAAATTCTAATCAGGACGGCGAGAGAACAACATTGCCCCAAGCTCCCAACGTATGTAGACTTAAGTAATAATTAATTGTATTCTTGTTAGCTTATTTTGTCAATGAACACTAATGATGTAATAAATTTTTATTGTTGATAGTTCAGTCGATAATCATTATCCTCAAGTCACTACTAAATCCGGATCCTGTCTTTGTTTTTTGTATTACATCTAGGGACAATAAATGTAATTCTGGCCTGGATTAGTGGCATTGGGACGCTGACGGTCTCCATATGATTCATGATTGCCTCTTCTTCTGTGTTAGCGTTTTCCCTTGCTCGGGCACTTTCCAAAAATTCAAGGCCTGATTCCTGGTATTCGGTAGGGAGGTGGTGTTGAGTGGAAAGGTACTGAACCATAATGAATTTATTAATGTTTCTAAAAAAACTAATGAGTTTATTTTTAAAAGGCAAAAATCCAAGAATAGCATTGACTAAAAAGAGTAAATTTCAATAACCAACTGATGGCAGACACATCAAAAGGGCAACAGTATAAAATCACTTCCTTTTTGTAAAGATTATGAAGTAAAACAAAATTACGTTTACATTACACATAGCAAAACATATGATCAAATTATTATGTCACAAATGACAACCATCGGCTGTTGCCAGTAATTATCAAAACGCCATTGCCTTCGAAGTAGCCAAAATGACAGACAAAAGTAGTTCAAATTTATGATCATAGAGGTGGTGGGAGAGGCGACGGCTGTAGCAATAATTCCTCCTTCTCTACCAACATAGAACAGCGGTTGCCGCTACCACAGTGCTAGAAACCTTCATTAAGATTATCAGTCATGCTACTTAGGCATCTTTAACAAGATCACAGTTAACAAGAGATACAATCGCTTATCCTGCAACACAGAGACAACTCGTTAATTATTTAGTAAAAATTAACACACTACAAATGCAGAAATTGGGGTCTAGTTTTTTTTTATGCACACAATTTAGTAAACAGCTCCAGTTGGTGATACTAGCCAATAGGTAACTATAGACATGCCTTAGAAATAAGGTAACTAGATTCAACAACTTTCACTTACTATAACGTACAATTCGTAAGTCAGAAGAATTACATCTTCGTTCTATACCCTTAGATTTTAAAATATTTTGGGATGGTGACAGTCACAAGCCCACACACATTGACAGAACTGGACTCAAGTAGTACGAGGCAAAACCTTCATAAATAACATATTTATATAAGTAAGAACGGGCAACCAGGATACGGAGTCAAAATAGCCACCACACGACACCCAGTGACGTGCACACTAAACGGATACTCACTGTGATCTCTCGTAAAATCCAGCGCCCATTGACAAACGCTTTCTAAGAGAGCACCAAGAGACGGATGTTACGAAGATTACTCGCAGTCGGAAACCCATGGGTATCATTCAGCAGACGCTACCACGGCCAGTACTTGCAAAGGTCAGACCGGACTCCGACCCGGCATCACAATGGACACAAACTGCTTGCAACTTCAATAGCAGAGGACACGCCGAATACTGTGCGTCCTGCCGAAGTAGCTTTTAACGAGCAATGTTCACTGCTAAGGCCAAAACTCGGCCCCGCCACTCGCAGTGAGCAAAGGCACCAACCACTCTTGCCAACGGGCCACAGCAGACGCTTCGCCACAACACGCCGCCTCACTTGCGCTCTTCGATGCCCGTGTCACACTCCATTCTCCAGGTCGCCGCAGTCCGTAACCACCTTCTCCTCCGACCTGCCCTCTACCGGCGACCATGCGCTCTTGCGGCCAGGGGGACTCCAAATCCGCGGGAATTACGCGAAATTAAACGCGGGCGCACGGCACAATGCCGTTATTACCCTTCAGGAGGTGGCAGGCCTCCTTCCTCACAAGCAATACGTTTTGAAAGAACAGAATAAACAGTAACAGGGAACCGCGTGAGAAGCTGAGAAACAGACCATTCATGAGTACCAGTGCTTTACGAGAGAAGTTTGCTAGTAATGTTTCCAAGACTAGTGCACTGGTGACTTCATCTTTCCGCAGGTAAAATTTCGAGTGTGGAAAAACTACGAGACTGCTCTAGCGTCCAATGCTACCAGAATGTTGAATGCATTTATCAATAGGCCAGTAAATGTTTACGCCAGCGCGCATTTCTTTAATTTAGACTGTGCATACTGCTACCACAACGGCTTCAACAGCAACTTCAATACTCACGTCATATGGAATTTCGTATCTGCACTGACGTTTATTTCACACAACAAAGGACTCTACAAACGGGTTGACTTTATAATTATATACTATACAATATATTGTGCATTCGCCCGGAAAACCGAGACCGCTAACTCGTCTGCTTCCGAGATACGGAGAGATAGGCCAACCCCGGATCAAATCCACCTCATGGATTAACTACGAGGACTGTATGTGGTTTTTAGGTCGTTTCCTACATCCAACTAGCTAAATACCATGCTGGCACTCACGCCACGCCTTAGACACATGTTACGTAAACAATGAGTATACGTTACCACAGTTGAACATGAGATCTGACTAAAAGCAGACAGATGATGTACACGGATTCCTTCCAAGGGTTTGGGATGGGGTGGGGGAGGGGGGCATCAGTAAGGGCATCTGACCACCAAATTCCACTAACAGTGTCAAAGCCTCAGGGACTGTGTGTTGTGTTGTCCTAATCATCATCATTTCATCCCCATCGACGCGCCGAAGTGGCCTCAAATCCGAAGACTTGCACTCGGCGAACGGTCTACCCGACGGGAGGCCCTAGTCACACGACATTTACATTGTGTTAAATTATATACAAGGAGAAAGAATAAAAGTGACAGAGGCGATTTGTCTAGTGGTTTAAATGCCCTATTATCGTAGTTAAAACTGATGTGAATGAGAAAACTAAACCGCACGTTTTCACGGAACAGCATAGCAAATGCTTATAAAGCATTGCGTAAAAATTTTAAGTAAATCAGTCAAGAACTTTTCGCGGCTTTTGGTAACAACGTTAAACAACGCGTTATCTTTATATGGGAGTATACATTTGCTAGTTTGCCTCGTAAGTATATCACCGAAGCCACGATTTAGAGTTGCCTTCCATGGTCCAGCGAAACTTCATCGGCATTCATTAGCTTACTGCAGCGGGTCCTTGAAATCGACGTGCCTTCCGAGACACGGTCATTGTTGGTGTATTTAAGATACACGAAGCAACTTCACGACATACGAAAGTTAAGTCAGGTTCTTTTATGACACATCCGCTACGTCAACACATTCCCTTCCTCCACGCCAACCTCTCTCCCTCTCTCTCTCTCTTTCTATCGCGCGCGCGCTCACTCCCCCCCCCCTCCCCGCCTTTCCTCTCTCTCTCTCTCTCTCTCTCTCTCTCTCCCTCTCCCTCTCTGTCTCTCTCTCTCGCTCTCTCTCTTTCAAATACATCTGCATTTTTATTGCTTTAAATTCATCGGCATTTATCCATTTTTTCATAGTCTTCACTGTATCACTCCAATGAGAATTTATTTGGTGGGCTTTCCCTGTCTAGTATAGCTTCCTCAGTTCACAAATTAAATAGTTTCGCTTCACGTCGTAAAAGAAAAAATTAAATGTGTTCTGTTGAGAGTAAGAGTGTGGCTACAACGTTCCCGTTAGGCTTTACACTTGTTCCCAAACCAATAACATGTGATTGTTACTGTTTAAAAAGCACAGGAACTGTTACATTATTTTCTTTCTCTCTTGTAAAATATTATTTTTCAGAATAAAACACGCGGTAAAATTATGGCTTTATATAACAGCTGGTATTGTATCTACATCTTCCATTAGTCGGAAATAAAAACCAACTACTAACAACATGAAGAATTGTATGTGGTTTAATAACCTCTGGTACTGTTCAGTGCAGATAAATACAATCAACATCAAAGTATCTGCAGACACGAATTACTTGACTACGAAAACATACTGTTCGTACAGACAAAAGCTGATGTGACTTTGTGACTTCTGGTGCTAAAATATCTTTGGTACTTTTTTCGTTCTCCTAACCAGTTGCATGGTTTCCGCCAGGTTGAAAACGGTTCCTGATACTCTTGAACGCACACTTCTATGAGAAATAAATACGTACCTGTAACAGAAAAGTGGTACAAGCATTGGGTATTCCGATATAACACGATTTTACGTCAACTCTACGAATTATTCTAAGCAACCAAATGCACAAACAGTTACAGAAGAAGTCTTCCTACGAAGTTTTAATATTAGGTTTATTACTCAGCTCAATAACAATCTTCGGAACCATCGAAGCTGTTCTACTAATTATAAGTATATAACCTAATACAATTCGCGTAGCAGAGCTATCACTCGTCACTGCGTTCACACATAATCGCACCACTTCTAGCGTGAGCCCATCTGAAATGATGATCATCCCTCAATTGTTTTTCATTGTGTCAGTTACATTCGAAGATTCCACTGTTTCTCCCTCCCAGTATTAACTAGAAATTGGTCGTCACTAAGCTAATACAGACATGGAAGTGTGACAAAAAAAAAAAAAAAAATGAGCAACACGAAAAATAACAAAAAACCGGGTGAAAAGTTCCCAACGATTGAAGTAGGCGAAGCCCGATTTCATTATAAGTATTCTAAGTATATACTAATACATATAATAACACACAAAAATAACACTACGGACCACAGAGGAATGTAAATGAACAAAATTTTACCACTAGTGTCGCAAAGTGCTATGTCAGAAAAGTTTTGCTAGTGCGAGTGATTTCCAATCAATATGTATTATACAAGTGCACATTGTGCATAGGGCTAAAACTCAGTAACGAGTCCCAATGCGATCAAGGGAGTTATATGGTACGGTAGCCCTCTAGCCCCCATCCGTGAAGAAGATTTCCGTTTTTAGCTGAATGGCGTGCTTTTGAAGATATAAGGGCTGGGAAGTATCACACTGTAGAAATTTCTGGAATATTCCAGAGCATTCGAGATTATTCGAGAACATTCCAGAACATTCGACGGTATTGTAGAGGTTTCCACAACATTCCGTAATGTTTCGGGATGTTCTAGAATGCTCGAGAATACTGTGAACCATACGAAGCCTTTAGGGTATGTTCTTGAATTGGGGCCACTCAGTGGTAACAGTACATAAAGAAAGACCCGTCGTGGGTTCGAGCGTCAGTTTCTTATCACTGACGAAGGGAGGAACTGAAAAACTAGTGCAGTGAGTGAATAAAAACAAACACTGAAGTGTAAGTAGTCAAAAACAGCGACTGAGTATAAATCGAAAGTAACGTGTGTAAAGAGTACTTACTGTATTTGTTAATAAAAAGCTGATTTGGTTTACATTTTAGACAATTCCCACTTAAACAATAGGATGTCTTGGATTCCCTGTCATCTACCATCCTCCTTCCAGTCCCGACTTGGCCCTTTCCGACTTTCATCTGTTTCCAAAACTTAAAGAACACCATCAAGGATTTCAATTTGATAGCCATCGAGCGCTGTAGATCCGTCAATCTAACTTCCTACAGTGACAGAATCAGCAAACTGGTCTCTCGTTGGGAGAAATGTGTTCGTCCACACGCTGACTATGTTAAGATATAAATATTTAGACATGGATAATAAACATGTAGAATATTAATAAAGTTTGTTTTATTCAAAAAGCTTTAAGACTTTTCACACAAAAATATGGGAGGCGTTGCTACTCAGCACACTCTAGTAGAAGCATTTATCACTTGTCATACTAATTCTAAAGTAAAATAAACTATCCTCAGCGAGCCGGCCAGTGTGGCCGAGCGGTTCTAGGCGCTTCAGTCTGGAACCGCGCGACCGCTACGGTCGCAGGTTCAAATCCTGCCTCGGGCATGGATGTGTGTGATGTCCTTAGGTTAGTTAGGTTTAAGTAGTTCTAAGTTCTAAGGGCTGATGACCTCAGATGTTATGTCCCATAGTGCTCAGAGCCTTTTGAACCGTTTTGTCCTCAGCGGTCTCGTTAAAACAGCACTCTGTTTGTAATGCTTCCTATACTTAGTTTTCTATCTTTTTACTTTCTAAATGGAGCACAATGGCTTTGTGGGTCGCGTTAGAAGCCGAGTCGCCGCGCTCGCATGTAAGTTGCGTCTTTTTAATTTCATTGATACATAGTGTAAATATAAACTATGGTGTACATACAGCTAAAAATTAATTAATACAACAGACTCTGCATTCAGGTGATTCCGACTGGTCGCCATGTCATCTTCTGCCATTGGCGTCACTGGGCTGCGGTGTGGATCGGCATGGTCTGACCGCACGGCTCTACCAGCTGTTGTTAAATTGCCAGTCATTGAAGCTCCTACTTCTCATTCATGCAGCTCTTCAATTCTTCAATTGGCATCGTGATGCCGAGTACCTCATTTCCAGTCGCCCCCCCCCCCCCCACACACACCAAGGAAGACTCTCCAAGAGTACCTGGCAATGAACCCGGGTCTTCAGAATCGGAGTCAAGACAAGCTGACTGCTCATCTGTTGTGGAGGGCAGGAACAACAAAGAGAACAGCATTGCAGATAACGAACAACAACGCAAGATACAAAACAAGAAGGGTTACACCTGGGAAGCATGTCCTGAACGTATTTAGGTAGCAATAATTGTATTTAAAACAAGGTAAACAACGCATGAAACTGAAGTTTTATGTAAATATAACTGGGGTAACATGCTAAATGTTTAACGCTTCAACCTTTTGCTTCCTTCGTGTCGTTGACCTCAGCAGCCGCCTGCGAGACATGTAGTTGACAACCTTATTTACGCATAAACACACCAGACAAAAAAGTTACTCCCCCCCCCGGAAACATCACACTTACACCGTGTAACACCGTCTCTGGCCTCTGTTCGGCGGGAAAGAAGATTCAGACGTTTCTTCAGGTATTCCATATCCAGCTGAAGCCACTGATTGATGTTTGGATCGCGCTAAGTTACCAAATTGTGGGGATGTCGCCTGCTACGTTTCACCCGCTGTTCCATATATTTCCAGACATTTTCTACGGGATTCAGATGGGCAGTTTAGCGTGCCAGGCCAGGTACGATAGGGTGCCTGATAGTTCGTCAAACCAGGACTTCCCGAGCACGGGGTCCCGAATTCGATTCCCGGCGGGGTCAGAGATTTTAGAGATTTTCACCTGCCTCGAGATGACTGGGTGTTTGTGTTGTCCTCATCACCTCAGCCTCATTCATGAAAGTGGCGAGATTGGACTGAGCAACGGTTGGGAATTTGTACGGGCTCTGATAACCGCGCAGTTAAGCGCCCTACAAACCAATCATCATCATCAAACCAGGAATGGCTGGATATAGCCCTGTGAACGCAGTTGTTTTGGGAAGCAAGAGTGATCAGAGTATACTCTTGACGAAGATGTAGAACAAATGTCAACTCCTGGCCACCGAGAACGTGGACGGGAACACCATCGTTCATGTTCACGGTAACCTGAATGAGTGATCGACGCTGCGGTAGGAAAATTACCCCCAAAATATCACGGGACCACCTCCGGCCTCAAGTAAACGCTCTGCACACTGCCGGTCAAAAGCCTGATTCGGCTGTCGCCCACTCGACACCTTGCCTCATCTGTAAAAAGGGAAAATCACGACTTGTTGAACAACACTACATGCTTGCTCAGCTTTACGTTTTGTCTCGGCTATTCCCCCCTTGCAGCCTTAGGCGCGTCTCTGAGCAATGGCCTTTCACGAGGCACCCAACTCCAAATGTCCGTCGTATGCAATTTCCTTCGCAAAGTTCGCTAGGAAACTGCTTGATACCGACGTGCCTTCACAGTCAGCAGCAACACCTGTTTGAAACTGATTGTCATTGACAACATGGTCACACTTGTCTTTTTTCCCTGTCAGTTAGGATCTTTTTACGACGTCTATTCTTAGATCGTATTCCATAGGCGCCAGAATACGTCATTACTTGTAAACAGTTTGGAAAGTCTGCATTAAAACATTAACAACGGTGCTTTTCAGCTATTCTTGCGACGTCTCTACATGACTTTACATCAAATGTGGAGGCTAACACAACAGCCCGGTAGCAGCTCTACGCCACCTACAGCGCTGAAAAGCGACCAGTGTGCTCTGTAAGGGTCCACTAAAATTCCGTCCGTTGAACATGTTTTCCCAGGATTGAGGCTACCGTAACTCAAAGCGGAGGCCATCCATCCCCAGCGCTGATGCTCGCAGTATTATAATTTCCGCCTACACTGGTCTTTCGTGGTAGTCTGCACCGTCTTCACCATCTCTCGGTGCGAATGCCGCTGAACAGGGCGGATTGCACGAAGCCCCGCCCAGGACAGCCGACAGCCCGTCTGCTAGTCAGAGAGGGCTGCAGTACACACGACGCGCCAGCCCACAATCGTATATCACGCGGGCGCCTCTGTCAAAACAAGGGCGCCGGAAGGAATACAAACTTGTGGGAGAGCGACCCATAACTCAGCCGTTATTTGGAGTGCAGGGAGGGCCATCTGCGGCAGAGGAGGGTGCCCTGGCCCTCAGAAGGTTCTTCTAGAGGCGCCACCTCTTTCCACGCCGTACTCGCTGAAGCCACAACGAAGCATCGTTTGTCCACGGTCAGCCATTCAGTTTGCAATAAAATGAATCGTGCAATGATATACAGGATGTTCGGAAATTCCCGTTGTAAACCTCTAGGACTTGTAGAGAGTAGTGAGTACAACATTTTGGCAAATACATCGAACTGCAAACAGACGTGTAGAAGTATAGAAGTGGCGGAATGCACAGGCGGCTGCCTTCTATGACGCGGATGTCGGAAAGCTTGTACAATGCTACGACAAACGTCTAAATCGGAGCGGCGAATACGTAGAGAAGTAGCTGGAAGATGCAGATAACTGTTCCAAATAAAACAGTTTTGATTTTCACTGTGGTTTCCAAAATGGTTCAAATGGCTCTGAGCACTATGGGACTTAACTTCTGAGGTCATCAATCCCCTAGAACTTTACTGAAACCTAACTAACCTAAGGACATCACACACATCCATGCCCGAGGCAGGATTCGAACCTGCGATCGTGGTGGTCGCGCGGTTCCAGACTGTACCGCCTAGAACCGCTCGGGCGGCTGTGGTTTCCATTTCGCGACCTTACTTTCCGAATAGCCCTCGTATTACATTTATACGCTCATGTTCAGAAAAGAAAACCGGAAAATCTTGAACGACTAGATACGGGTCGTTCATATTCACAAGACATGCATACTAGTATCTTCTCGAAAAAAGGATTAGCATTTCAGTCACTTCTGTTCAGCATGTGTCCTGCTGCCTATTAGGCACAGGGTCCGCCATGGGCCCTAATAACTTATTGCATTCGTTATGGCATCGACGCATATAAGGAGCGAATGGCGTGCCGTTGTATAGACATCCATGCTGCGTTCAACTTGATCCAAAGTTCATCTATGGTGGTTGGCATTGGGTTACAGCACTGCACCTGTCACTTCACCATAACCCATACATTTTCGACCAGTGATGAGTCTGGTGATCTTGTGGCCCAGGGGAAAAGGCTGACATCGTGTGACATCAAGAAGGCATGCGTTCGTGCAGCAACATCTGGTCGTGCGTTGTCTTGCTGAAAAATGACGTCTGGGGTGTTGTGCAGAAAGGGTATGACTACGGGTCGCAGGATATCATTCACGTAGGTGACACTGGTCACAGTGCACTGACACGTCGGCCTGGTGTGGCCGTGCGGTTCTAGGCGCTTCAGTCTGGAACCGCGAGACCGCTACGGTCGCAGGTTCGAATCCTGCCTCGGGCATGGATGTGTGTGATGTCCTTAGGTTAGTTAGGTTTAAGTAGTTCTAAGTTCTAGGGGACTGATGCAGATGTTAAGTCCCATAGTGCTCAGAGCCATATGAACCATTTTTTTGCACTGACACGCACCAACTGCGATTCGTGGTTGTACGCAATAGCACCCCACATCATGAGGCCTTGAATTTGCGCTGTATGTCTTGTGCGAACGGCAGTCACTGTGATGCCGCTCCTTCCGTCTGCGGCGAACAAAAATGCAGCCATCATTTTAAAACAAAAGACAAACAGAACCTGGCTTCGTCCGAAAATACTATGTGATGCCATTCCTGTCACCAGTGACGTCGTTACACACAGAGTTGCCGTGGTTTCTGCAGATTAGCCAAATGTAGTTGGAGAAGTGGACGACGCACACACAAACCATGCCGTAATGAACGGTGACGGACTGTCACCCCTGATAGCGATGTGTTACACTGTTCGACTGTTGCGCCAGAGCCGAGAAAGATCCAGATTTTTCCTGTAATGCTATTCGGATGAGGTGTCGATCTCCTCGACAGTGGTCAGGGTGGTGCGACCTGACCCATCTCGTCGCGTTCTACGGCCTCCCGTGAACCATTCTGCACGCACTGCCGAAACATTTCGTACCAGACGAGCAGCCATTTTCCGGCTGGAAGTATCACATTCTCTCATGCCAAAATTGTGCCATTTTTCGGACTCACTGATTTGACCGTAAGTTTGGCGCATACGTGTGCGAGGCATCGTGCACGTCTGCTCAAGTCACACTGATCCATTACCTGCGGCTTACAGCGACAAGAGCTGCAGGTACGTTTTAGCGGTAAGTGGTGTGCCGCGATATCGGTGTTGACTTTGGACCCACTGGTTGACATGGTTCGTTGTCAACTACATATCTCGCAGGCGGCTGCTGAGGTTAACGACACATGGGAAGCAAAAGGCTGAAGCGTTAAACGTTTTGCATGTCACCTCAGTTATAGTTTCACAATATTGACTATAGTACGCAGTTTGTCGTGAGTGTAGGTTGCAACAATTATGTAAAGACGAAAATGGCATGGAGAGCCACATCGAATCATTCTTAGGACTGAAAGGCACAGCAACAACATAATCATTTGGTGATAACCGAAGCTCTTTTAGAAGATATATATTCCTGTCATATCTTCTGATTAACGATATCAGCGAACAGGCGAACAGCACGTATGCAGCCTAAACTACACTCCTGGAAATGGAAAAAAGAACACATTGACACCGGTGTGTCAGACCCACCATTCTTGCTCCAGACACTGCGAGAGGGCTGTACAAGCAATGATCACACGCACGGCACAGCGGACACACCAGGAACCGCGGTGTTGGCCGTCGAATGGCGCTAGCTGCGCAGCATTTGTGCACCGCCGCCGTCAGTGTCAGCCAGTTTGCCGTGGCATACGGAGCTCCATCGCAGTCTTTAACACTGGTAGCATGCCGCGACAGCGTGGACGTGAACCGTATGTGCAGTTGACGGACTTTGAGCGAGGGCGTATAGTGGGCATGCGGGAGGCCGGGTGGACGTACCGCCGAATTGCTCAACACGTGGGGCGCGAGGTCTCCACAGTACATCGATGTTGTCGCCAGTGGTCGGCGGAAGGTGCACGTGCCCGTCGACCTGGGACCGGACCGCAGCGACGCACGGATGCACGCCAAGACCGTAGGATCCTACGCAGTGCCGTAGGGGACCGCACCGCCACTTCCCAGCAAATTAGGGACACTGTTGCTCCTGGGGTATCGGCGAGGACCATTCGCAACCGTCTCCATGAAGCTGGGCTACGGTCCCGCACACCGTTAGGCCGTCTTCCGCTCACGCCCCAACATCGTGCAGCCCGCCTCCGGTGGTGTCGCGACAGGCGTGAATGGAGGGACGAATGGAGACGTGTCGTCTTCAGCGATGAGAGTCGCTTCTGCCTTGGTGCCAATGATGGTCGTATGCGTGTTTGGCGCCGTGCAGGTGAGCGCCACAATCAGGACTGCATACGACCGAGGCACACAGGGCCAACACCCGGCATCATGGTGTGGGGAGCGATCTCCTACACTGGCCGTACACCACTGCTGATCGTCGAGGGGACACTGAATAGTGCACGGTACATCCAAACCGTCATCGAACCCATCGTTCTACCATTCCTAGACCGGCAAGGGAACTTGCTGTTCCAACAGGACAATGCACGTCCGCATGTATCCCGTGCCACCCAACGTGCTCTAGAAGGTGTAAGTCAACTACCTTGGCCAGCAAGATCTCCGGATCTGTCCCCCATTGAGCATGTTTGGGACTGGATGAAGCGTCGTCTCACGCGGTCTGCACGTCCAGCACGAACGCTGGTCCAACTGAGGCGCCAGGTTGAAATGGCATGGCAAGCCGTTCCACAGGACTACATCCAGCATCTCTACGATCGTCTCCATGGGAGAATAGCAGCCTACATTGCTGCGAAAGGTGGATATACACTGTACTAGTGCCGACATTGTGCATGCTCTGTTGCCTGTGTCTATGTGCCTGTGGTTCTGTCAGTGTGATCATGTGATGTATCTGACCCCAGGAATGTGTCAATAAAGTTTCCCCTTCCTGGGACAATGAATTCACGGTGTTCTTATTTCAATTTCCAGGAGTGTACATCGAAATTTAAATATGGACAGCCGTCTAATGACGAACGCGTCGGTTTGCAGCTAGCTGCGACGCTCTCTGTTCCAAATAAATAGCATTATTAACAGTAGCTGGTTGCTGTTTTCACTTTTCTTTCAGGAACTAACCTATATTTTTTACACCCACGGTCCCACATATCAATTTTCGACAGAATAGCAGTCGTTTTATACTTTCAGATTGGGTTTGCAAAATGACGTGGCGCAATTCGCAAAGTAATTTTATTCAAAATAAATATAAAGTAACTTCAATTAACAGGTATGTTTATTACTAAAACGTATCTTTAAATTTCTATCGGCGAACGAACTAGCCAATAATACACTAAGCAAGCCCAGAAGCGAAGTATCATTGTTGGATAACGCCTTTTCAGATAAGCAAGTAGCACAAGCCTCAAGACAGTAGCGGTCAAACTGTGGAAATTTCTCTGAAAATATATAAAATTGTGGTAACTCTTTCGATTAGTTGTTTCCAGGAAACAAAATGTCGGTGTTTGTTATTACCACAACGTAACAAGAAATTAAACTGTCGATATTCCAATTAATTGTGCCGTACTGTGCATCGTCAGCGGTGAAGTGATTAAACAGTGTTATATTTCCTGTTTGGTCTCCTGCATTTTCTTATTTGTTTTCTTTCTCGTTTCCAACTATTTAGAATACACCATCTGCGTGTATTTTTAGACTGAGTAAACAGGAAGTTGTAAATGTTTTGTTGAAAAATGCTCTCACGTACTGTGACACATGAGGCGAAGAACGTAAGCTTTCGTCACGTAGAGAAGTATTCAGACGTCGTATGCGTAAGACGAAAGAACCTGAAACGGGACCAAGTACAACGCACGCCTACGGGATCAACGGTGCATTTTCCTTGAGTAACCCAATGACCTCGCAGACCTGCTTTCTTGTGCGTGTTTCGTGGAACTGTGGGTAACATGAACAAGGCAGTTCTGTTCTTATCGGTCCCTTCTTCATCTGGTTCGAGCACACGATAGCTTCACATGTCTCCCCGCGAAACACAGTACAGCTGTGAAACCGCCATCGCAAGGCACACTCCACTTAATGGGCTTACAAAGGCATTAACAAATGATCACTCCAGGTTTCGAGTTATTCTCAAACGCGAGTGAGATAGTAAGCTAAAAGCGCAAACGTCAAGTTTTTTGTCACATTTCATGCAAACAGAAAAAATGTAAAGCTAGATCTACTATAATCCATAACTCATTGCCTAGTAACGTATTGAAACTCCAGATTACTTCTGCCAAGATAATCGGCAACAAGTATTCAATAAGTTTCAAGTAGAATGTAAATAAATTCCAATGTCAATACGTGAAAAGTTAACTGAACCTCATGATGAAACACTGTGACAGTAAGAGCAGGAAGTGAAAGGGCATGAAGTTCTCGTCATGATGGTCTATATTTATATAGACTTTAAACAAATTTTCCTACCAAAAGGGTGGAAAAGTGCCGACGGACGAAAGTTATCGAAGTTCGTGGCCGGCACGCCATTCGCCCGCAGCGGGTTCTAAGAGTAAACTTCAGAATGCATATTTCTAGAAAGAGGACTCATTTCCGACACATATGAAGTAAGATTGATAATCTGTATCCGTTATCCCTAAAGACCTTTTTGTGCAACCACACATTGGAGTAGAGTCGTTTACTTTCGTCTACCAGTCGTAGACTGTAGATTACGAGAATGAGAGCACCAGTTGCTTACTTTGTGTCTCACCATCCTAGAAAACGGGGAACAGACACCGGACACAAATTTCGGTTTCTTTATGCAGGTGTCAGACGTTTAGGAAAAACCGCATGAGACTCCCTGCTCTTACTGTCACCGTGTTTCGTCATGAGGTTTCGTTAACTTTTCACGTATTGACGTTGGAATTTATTTACATTCTACTTGAAACTTACTGAATACTTGTTGCTGATTTTTTTGGCAGAAGTGATCTGGTATGAAAACAGGCGGATTCAAATAATTCCCACCAAACTCCTCTGTCGACTTTACTGGAACAGTTCCGCAGTCTGGTTCTTTCTCCTTGGAATCATAGTGCTAAGGTCCCTTACTTTGGGTAAGAATACTGTATCACAACGATATAGGAGAAGTCTGATTTCGCGGCTTTATTGCGGTGTAGGAAACAACGCGGTTTTGCCTGTTGTCACAGACCATTTTCATAAATACTATTCGCTAGAGATCCGCCAAATGCACTTACTCGCGTTTGCGGCCCATTGTGTGCCGTGGCTCATCACCTCATAATGCTTCGTAAATCCACAGACTTTCTCCAGTATTTGAAAAACGTATTAATGCTGAAATGTTTATTGTTTATTTCATAAGTGTTGATCAAATATTTGTTAAACAAAAGATAAGTGAAATGTCAAACGAAATTCCAGTGTTGAAAGTGTAAATGTAATATCTTCCAAACTCGTTGTTTAATAGATTTACAAATAGCACATGTCATTTCTTTTTTTCATTTAAAAGCGGCTCTGAGCACTATGGGACTAAACAGCTGAGGTCATCAGTCCCCTAGAACTTAGAACTACTTAATCCTAACTAACCTAAGGACATCACACACATCCATGCCCGAGGCAGGATTCGAACCTGCGACCGTAGCGGTCTCGCGGTTCCAAACTGTAGCGCCTAGAACCGCACGGCCACACCGGCCGACAGCACATGTCTACTTTACCGTATAACTACATGTTATTTTTGCATCAGAGAAATAGATGCATACTTACTGTCGCCAGTGTGTATTACAAGAGCAGAACAAAGAGACACTCTACCCTAACACAAATTCTTTGACACAACTTTAGCTGTAGTCCTTGGTTTATTGGCTAAGTGTGTAAAGTGCAGCAAAATTAAAAACACTAGAAAATATTCATCATGTTTTCCAGAATACTGTGTGCACCAACAACCGACCAACAGATACCAGTAACTGTAAGTAAAGCAAGAAAATCGATCTCATAATGTGAATAATTCTCGCCTTATTCGGTGCTTACATGTTTCGTTTGTACATCTTCCCACAGCTACACGACTCCCACACTGCTGGAAACAATCAATAAATATGTACCATCTAATGATAAATCGCTAGGCGATACGAAACCGGTAATGGAATAATGTAAATGTCGTGTGACTAGGGCCTCCGGTCGGGTAGACCGTTCGCTGGGTGCAAGTCTTTCGATTTGACGCCACTT
Organism: Schistocerca nitens; assembly: GCF_023898315.1. Taxonomy (NCBI): domain Eukaryota; kingdom Metazoa; phylum Arthropoda; class Insecta; order Orthoptera; family Acrididae; genus Schistocerca; species Schistocerca nitens. The sequence goes on along the minus strand of NC_064614.1, from coordinate 1,002,410,497 downwards.
CGGCGACTTGCGCGTCGATGGGGATGAAATGATGATGATTAGGACAACACAACACTCAGTCTCTGAGCGGAGAAAATCTCCGACCCGGTCGGGAATCTAACCCGGGCCCTTAGAATTGACATTCTGTCGCGCTGACCACTCAGCTACCGGGGGCGGACAATGGGATAGCAAAATTAAAGAACAAAAAAAAGGCGAATAGTTGCAGTAATTTGTAATTTCCAGGAAACATTTATTTTTTTTCGCTTTTGTGTTTTGTTTTCTTGTAACTCTTTGCAACGCCACACAATTAATTCTTTTGATCACTAGTGAGGTACTGTATTTAAGCCAGTCCTGCCTCATCTCGACGAATTGTTGTCACCTACTTCTACAATAGCGGAAATCCTCTTGCAGTAGATGACAAGAACACTGGTGAATAACTGAATTAAACATAGCTGCCCTGTTGGAGAGAGAGAGAGAGCGCGCTTTTGGCGCCACGACAAAGAGAATATTTTAGCATTTCTAAGATCTGTGGCCCGATTGTGCCTTGTCAGATTCTATACAGAACTGGCGGCTGTGTTAGGTACTCCTTATAAGCATAATACGCCATAGATATCGAGAATAAAATACTGTGAACAGCTGTTGCGGAAAGCGCACTCGTCAACAAGAAAAGTAGCAGGAGTGATCCACGAAACTACCGTCCAGACTGTTGTAGAATTTTCAGAGCTCCTACATCCTGAGGTATCTTGAACAGCGTGACCACTAGTACGTCCATATATCCACATCTATAAAGAGCAAGGCACCCTTTCTTAACACGTTTTCATTAGGTCACTTTCGTCTGTCTTTGTGCGGTATAAATTTTGCAGTTGATTTTGAACTAACTTCCCGATGAGCCCTAGAGATCTGAAACCTTCAGCATAGCTCAGAACTCTATGACAGTGATATATTAACTCGCTTTCGTGTCTGGTGTGTTGCGGAGGTTATTTTGTGTACCACTGCTATTTCCCCCTTTTCCGTACCACTTGCGAATGTTTCTTGACATCGACGGTTGCTGGTAAGCCACCTTGAGAACTCGATTCTCTCTCATTTTTACCTTTGAGCTCTTTTAGTGAGATAAGGTGTAGAAGCAAGCAATGTATCGGTTGACTCAGGTGAAGAGAAGCTGAAATAATCCTGAAATTTACCACAAATCTCTCTGCTGCATTCTCATCAAAATGTTTGAAGTCGACTGAAAAATTTGACATACACACAAGACTAAAAAGCAGAGAACAAGTATTTAAATAAAAATCTTTTGAATATAACACGTCTTCAAAGCGCACTAAAAAGTATAAAATAATTTCTCCTAGCCCCATACACGTTCCTAGCCACATGCAGATAGTTCTGAAAATTGGTGCTTTTGAATTTTTAAAAGCTATGAAATACTGGTAGAATTTAAAAGAAAAAAAGTAGTGAGGCGATTTGGCATCGTCCGTCAGCATCGAAGAATTCTTGTTCCTTCGCACCAGAATGTTACTCGTACTTCTTATCTCAACTTCACTTATCCTTTAAGAAAAACGCAAAGCTTGCTTCGTCCAGGCAAAATATCCCAACCACGGTATGTTAGTGAGGGGAGAGAAACGAGAATTTGCTGTCCTCTTCCACATGAAGTTTAGTGTGTGACACATTAGATTTTACCACCCATGAGTGGAAAAATTCGTCCTTTCCCGAACTGTTTGGCGCTAGGTTGTCGCGACGATACAATTTTGAGAGCATAGGACTGCGACCATGAACATCGTCCTATAATACACGACCGCTGCGTGAGTAGGCAAGGCTGCAGTCTGGTCATTGCCAGGGAACACTTTAATGAATAGTTCGTGAAGAATAGCTCCTGCAAGAGGAGCAACACCCTCGTTCTCACTGAGCTTGTGAGATTGCGACTAAAGAGAGCGTCCACAAAAGACGTTTCGATGCCGCTCTGTCGGCCCGCTAAACCCTGCACGCAACGCTCCACCGATTCGTTAGTGACTCCACCACCGGGAGATGAGCGAGGCGCACGTCTTACCGTAGCATCTCCGCCGTAGTGACGTTAACGCTGTATTTCTAAAGAATCAAACCTCCAGCCTTGCAGGCGTAAGCAATCTATCACAGTTGACAAAAGGGTGGCCCTGACTGTTTTCGGTTGGGCTGGAAAGAAAGAATGCCTCTCCACACAGTGGAACGCGCCAGTAAGAAAATCTGACAAGGGGGCGAGAAACTATTAATGTTATGAACGATTATAATTGCTCAGCTATTGCTTCGTACAGATGTACCCAAACAATACAGAAAATGGAATGTCGTAAGGTATTTTTCATTGCTCTCGTGCAAACGTTTGTTTTGATGATGACTATTCTCATCCTTTCTCTATCAAGGTGACATAAGTGGCATAACATGAACCAGTTGGTCACTTAACTGACAGAATAATTGACCAACTTCTTTTAGACATTACTACCAATGTGGGATAAGTCTTCATACACCTGCATGAAGATAAAAATCATGAAAGCTCTTCATGCACTCAAGAACTAACGGAGTAGGAAGAAGCCCAAATAAATGGTACTGAGGGAGACGCTCTATCAAGTGCTAAACGTGATTTGTTGAGTATAGCGCTAATGTACACTGCGCGACACTATTAACGTATCACCGTTTTGAAACCCGATCATTTTCCCTCATTACAACCCAGAGTTTTCAAATTTGGCTCAAAAGTGTCTACAAACTTCCTCTGTAATGTTGCAAAAGTGTGGCGACCTTTAATGTCACCCTCTGGCTCGGCAACACTTGAAACAGCAACGTACCGACACACGCGAAAAAAAGGCAAGCATACATAAGTTCATGGGAGTAGTGGAGTAAGTGTGGTACAGGAGGACTTTTCAAATCAAATTAATTGACTGGTTAATGCAGCACTTGATAATTGCACTTATTTGTGCTGAATTCTTATCCTGCCCTGTTGTAATCTGCAACAAACACATGTAGACACACATCAGTGATAACACGTTCTGTGTAGGAAGACTTTCGTACGATCGATTTTAGAGTGCACAACAAACAGATATCGAACAATCTCATAACATCCTGCTAGGATCAAAACATCAATCAATCTACTAGCACTAGAGAATTGCTCCAACCAGTCTAGTCACTAGCCTTGTATAGGAAGGGTGGGTAATAATAATAGGACAGGAAACTCTCACTCAAGTACAGGAAGAGGGGGCTGCTGCAGTCTACAAGTAAATAGTTGCTGCTGGGAGGGACATAGGGATGGATAATAATATCAGGACAGCCACCTACTGTCCCAGTGCTGCTGTAAATCCCTGCTCCCCAGGTACAGGAGTCATGTAGCAACAACACTGGCGAGTGAAACATACATATCTACTCACGAGTCTCAATTCACATTCTAGCCAACACAAATGTGGGAAATAAATTGTACGATATTTTTACGAGTGTAATGCTCCTTACCTTACGTGAAGAAGTAATCAGCTATGGGTGGTTTGAGTGTAGTTTTGGTATCAAATAGATATCAAATTAATTGATTAATTGACAATTGCACTTATTGTACTGAATCCTGATCCTGCCCTGTTCTACTCTACAACAAACACTTGCACACATACATTGTTAATGACACATTCTGTAAAGGGAGATTCTAGAACGATTGATTTTAGTGTGCACATCAACAGATATCGAATAAACTTATGGCCATCCAGCTACAGTCAAAACATTGCTATTAGTCTGGCACTAGAGAGTTGCTCCAATCAGTCTAACCAATAGCTCTACGTGGGAAGGATGAGTAATAATAAAAGGACAGCAGAGTAACACTGAATTACAGGAAGAGTGGCCTCCTGCCAATCTACAAGTAAATATTGCTGGGAGACCCATAAGGATAGATAATAATACTAGGACAGCAACCCAGTGTTGTAGTGCTGTTGCTTTTTTATTGTAATTTTATTCTTCTGTCCCATATGGGCAGGGGAGGGCTGGCAGCAGCACAACCCTCCGCTTTTCAGCTGAGTGGCATTACAACAAATAAAAAATGGAAAGTTATACATAATGAGGCGGAAGAAAGGGGGATATAAAAACACATTAAACGGAGACAATGGAAATTAAAATAGACACTGACACCAGGACGCTCATTGGGGGACAGTTAAAAAAAGTTGAAATAAGGTTAAAATAAAACAGTTGGCGATTTGTTGGGGACTTAAAATATACTGGAGTCACACACACAAGTTAAAAGGCGGCCACAGTATAAAAACACACACAATGTGAGAGACACTTAAAAAAAACCTGTAAGCGCCAGAGCACACACAAAGAATAAAAACCGCTGTTAGGGAACTTGCCAAGGGGCGGAGGCCTGAGAGGAGGGAAAACGAGGAGAGAGGAAGGTGCACTGCGAAAGAGGTGGTTGGAGGGGGTGGGAGGAAAAGAAGAAAGGGAGGGTCGGGGGGCACACCAAGAGACAGGAGATGGGTGGGGCAGGAGATGGAAGGCAATTCAGTAGGGAGTGCAGAGACACAGAAGGGTGCACAGGAAAGGGAGGGGGGCAAAGGAGGGAGGAAAGCCATTCAGAGGAAGGAAAGAGGGGGGGGGGGGGGGAGAGGGAGCCCTGAGGAGTAGGAGGGTGAAGATTGAGTTAGAGTTTGTAAGAGGGGTAGGGATTAAGGTGAAGCTCTTCATCTGGAAGGGGTATAAGTAGGCTGTTTAAGTTTTTATGTTGGTAACGCCACATAGTGCTCTATAGGAAAACCACTGGCTGTGCTGTGTGAAGTCTGTGGCTGGTTGGCATTGTTTGAATAGTCACTATTGTAGTGTTGGCCAGTTGGATGTGAACAGCGCATAGCATTGTGCAGTTGGAGGTGAGCCGCCAGCAGTGGTGGATGTGGGGAGAGAGATGGCAGAGTTTTGAGAGCAGATGATCTGGACATGTGTCCATCAGAGACAGTAAATTTGTAAGACTGGATGTCATGAACAGATATATATATTATGACTTTTGAACACTATTAAGGTAAATACATTATTTGTTCTCTATCAAAATTTTTCATTTGCTAACTATGCCTATCAGTAGTTAGTGCCTTCAGTAGTTAGAATCTTTTATTTCGCTGGCAGTATTGGCGCTCGCTGTATTTCAGTAGTTCGAGTAATGAAGATTTTTGTGAGGTAAGTGATTCATGAAAGGTATAGGTTATTGTTAGTCAGGGCCATTCTTTTGTAGAGATTATTGAAAGTCAGATTGTGTTGCGCTAAAAATATTGTGTGTCAGTTTAGTGACGTTCAGAATAAGTAAAGAGAGAAATGTCTTAGTATGTTCAGTTTTGCTCAGCTGTTTGAAAATCATATAACGTAAGGGGTTTATCAGCACAGTAATTCATTAATTTTTCTAAGGGGACGTTTCATATGGCGACCCTTAGCTGAGGATACCTCACTGGAATCTTCAGATTTTTTTCTTGTGCTTTGTGTAATTAGTGTAGCTATTGTTTATTGCTAGTGCGTAATTATAGAGAGAATTTCCTTTGTAGTTGTAGTCTTTCATTGTTGTACAGTAAGAGAGTTGTGGCATGCATGTAGATTTGCACCAAGTATTTCGCAGCTGCACTAGCAATTAACGAGATAAGAGGCCATTAACCTCGCTATTGACATTCCTTTGTAGAAAGCATCGCAAATACGACAGGCTCATTATTTGGAAACATATGATTACAATTTGGAGCTTGTACTTTGTGCTACTTACTGAAATGCTTATGAATTGATGGGAAATATTCTTACATCTGCACACCTGATTATGACAAGTGTCTTTCTACGAGAGTTAAGAGAATTTCTACTGACTTATGAAATGCCACATGGCTATTGAATGATATTTTTATGCTTTGCTTTGTACATAGTTGTTTATTTCATTTGATATCTGGTTTCCAGCTGTGTTGCAGCATTGGTTTTATAAAATAAAATTAAATGAATTTGCTAATGTGAACACTTTCTGTCAACAGATCTATTAAATAATAATTTTATGATCCACATTCTTCAAGAAAGGAGCACTTGGATAGGAAAGAACTATAAGAAGGGACTAATAACAGTAACTGCATACATATTTTTCTTTTCAACTACTTGGTAATTTTTTTGGTAGAATAAGTTGTTGTGGTGCACCACTTTAATGACACAGACACTAAGATGTGAACAGACGTTTCCCTTATCTGCATTGTTGTCTTTAGTGCACTATTTTTTCTGCTTGAGCTATGTCATATTTAGGTATAAGTTACTGCATTTGCTGCTGCTGTTTGCCAGGCATAGTGCTACTAAATTTCACTTTGTATTACTCTGTTAAGCCAGTTTTACTACTAACTTATTTTTCTTGTTGCTGCTCATTGGCTCGTATTAGCTGTAATGTTGCATTTGCTTTGCTAATTTATATATACTGCTGCTTGCTTTGCCAATTTGCATTTTTGTCATTGCTATTTGTGTTAATTGTTTTGTGCTGCTGCATTTCCTCGTCCCTTAGTTTATGCATCTGAGCTCAGTAGATTTAAGCTAGCTTAAGAGGGGGTAGGCTATATAAGAGAATTAGTTGTGATGAATCGGAAGAAATGCGCTGAGAAGTTGTATGAAAAGGATTTGGGCAAAAATAAGTAGTGAACAATGAATAATAATTATTTTGAAAGAGGATATGAACAAAACAGTAGGGTTTCGGGACAACAGGTATAGATAGGACTTTTTGGGAATAATGATGAATTAAGGTAGATCTCCAAGAAGTAAAGAAAGTTTTGTTTGCAAAATACTGCAGTAAAACAAACCCTGTCCTTTCCTTTTGTGTTATTCCACTATGTGTTTGTGTACTCTTGTGTATTTGTGTTCTTCCTGTCTTTCTGTGTTTATCTGATAAGAGTTATGTTGTAGAATTTTTGTAATACTATGTTATTTAGTTTGTAAAGATGTTTAGACATTATTAATTCTGTTCTGTTTCAATGCTCATGTGTGAAATTAATGTTTCGAAAACTATTCTCATTGTTTTATTTATTTACTTATGTCTTAATTCCTGTAACAATGATGTCCATGTTTATTTCTATTCTTTTGTAAAGCCTGTATTATTACAAATGTTACCTGTATTATTATGTTTTTTAATTATTTTTTCTGTACCTCTGTGATTGTTTTTTCATGTTATAAAATTGTAATTGACACCAGTTCATCAAATTAAGTATATTGTAAGCATTCATTTCAGTGCACACATTTCTGTTGGTCATAGTATATGCACACTATGTGATAAGATGGGACTGTTAGTGTTTGCACATGTGTTAATAATTCAGCAAGGAACTGGTTAACAGCATTGCTGGTTCTAAGGACAATTCCAAAAACTTTGTGAGTGCACAAGTGGTGGTTTATGGACTTGCTATATTGTCTGCAAGACTTTTCGATGGTGATTGTGCACCTGCACAGTCGCAACAGATGGCTGTTGGCCATCTCTACATGGACTGCAGTGGGTCTGCACCTTTGATGACCCACCAATACCATTATCTCTACAAGGACTGCAGCGGGTCTGCACCTCTGGTGGCCCACCAATACCATAATCTCCACCAGGACTATAGTGGGTCTCCTCTGCGATGACCTACCTACCACTATTCTTCAACTCTGACTGACTCTACTGTGGGTTTGCTCTGCTGTGGGCTATTACCTGTCTGCATGTCAAAAGTCAGCACTGTCTTCCCGTTAGAAGGACAATACTACTACTTCAAGACTGCATGGAAATCCACTACTTCCGTGTGCATTTTCTTTTACTGCTCATACTTTGAGAAAAACCCTGCAATTTAACTGTGATGAACGATCAGGACTGTCTTTATGGACTGTGAGAAAATCTTTGCTTATGAACAACAGTATGTTAATAAGTGTGTGTATTTGATTTCTTTGTTATTGTAATTATGAAAAAAAAAATTTTTTTTTGCCCGCATCTCGTGGTCGTGCGGTAGCGTTCTCGCTTCCCACGCCCGGGTTCCCGGGTTCGATTCCCGGCGGGGTCGGGGATTTTCTCTGCCTCGTGATGGCTGGGTGTTGTGTGATGTCCTTAGGTTAGTTAGGTTTAAGTAGTTCTAAGTTCTAGGGGACTGATGACCATTGATGTTAAGTCCCATAGTGCTCAGAGCCATTTTTTTGAAAAATTTTTTCAAACCTGTATTGGCCAGTGCCCAAAAAAATTTATAAAATCTTTTGTGGGGAGCATGGGGGCTATGTATGTAGGCTGTATAGGTTTTTATGTTGGTAACGCCAGGTAGTGCTGTATATGAAAATCACTGACTGTGCTTTGTGAAGTATGTGGCTGGTTGGCATTGTTGGAATAGTCGCTATTGTAGTGTTGGCCAGTTGGATGTGAACAGCGCATAGCGTTGTGCAGTTGGAGGTGAGCCGCCAGCAGTGGTGGATGTGGGAAGAGAGATGGAAGAGTTTTGAGAGCGGATGATCCGGACATGTGTCCATCAGAGACAGTAAATTTGTAAGACTGGATGTCATGAACAGATATATATATTATGACTTTTGAACACTATTAAGGTAAATACATTATTTGTTCTCTATCAAAATTCTTCATTTGAAAACTATGCCTATCAGTAGTTAGTGCCTTCAGTAGTTAGAATCTTTTATTTAGCTGGCAGTATTGGCGCCCGCTGTATTGCAGTAGTTCGAGTAATGAAGATTTTTGTGAGGTAAGCGATTCATGAAAGGTATAGGTTATTGTTAGTCAGGGCCATTCTTTTGTAGAGATTATTGAAAGTCAGATTGCGTTGCGCTAAAAATATTGTGTGTCAGTTTAGTGATGATCAGAATAAGTAAAGAGAGAAATGTCTAAGTATGTTCAGTTTTGCTCAGCTGTTTGAAAATCATATAACGTAAGGGGTTTACCAGCACAGTAATTCATTAATTTTTCTAAGGGGACGTTTCAGGGGTAGATGCTGGAAGTTGCGTTGGGAAAGGAAGTGGAGGGTGTGGAGATAGAGAGAGGCGGAACACAATGGTGTAGATGCGTAATGGGCTGAGGGTGAAGAAGAGTGAAGGCACCAGGGGGCGGGTGGACATCAGGTCAGCGGGCAATGTACAGGGTACAGAAGTGTTTAAGGAAAAGAAGAAGGTGAGGGAAGGGGATGAGATCGTAGAGGATTCATGTGGGGGATAGAAGGCGGATATGGAAGGCGTGGTTCAGTGCATGGTGTTATAAGATTTGGAGGGCTTTATAGAGTCTGGGAGGATCAAAAATCCAAGCAATGCTGGTATAACAAAGGATGGTGCGGATCAAGAAATTTGTAGGTGTGAAGGATGGTGGAAGGATGCAGGCCCCATGTCTGTCTGGACAGGAGTTTCAGGAAGTGGAGTCTATTGCGGGCTTTGTGTTGGACTGTAAGCAGATGGGGAGTCCAGGCGAGGTGACAGTCGAGGATGAGGTCAAGGTATTTCAGGGTAGGAGTGAGGTAGACAGAATGACCATAAATGGTGAGGTAAAAATCGTGGAGCTGGAAGGGGCGGCTGGTACGATCCATGACAATTACCTGGGTCTTGGGAGGGTTGATGCGAAGGAGTAGTGCTGCTGTAAATCCATGCTCCCTACATCCAAGAGTCAAGTAGCAACAGCATTGGGCAATGAAACATACACCTATTTACGAGTCACGAGTCACATCCTAGTCAACTGAGACATGGGAAATACATCGTGTGATTTTTTTACGAGTGTAGTACTCATTATCTTACTTGAACATGGCATCTGAGTACGAAAAAACTGACCAGTCACCTGCAGTCTAGTGGTGGGTGGGTGGTGTTTCTTTCAAGGAAAACTATTGAGCAACTTTGGAGAACCGACGTTTGAAGCTGACTGTGGAAGGATTCTGCTGCCGCCAACATACATTTTGCCTAAGGACCACGAAGATACGACACGAGAAATTAGCGCTCATATGGAGGCATATATACGTCTTCTTTCCCTCGTTCTGTTTGCGAATTGAATAGGAAAGGAAATGAATAGTAGCGGTAATGGGTACCTTCCCCCATGCACTATATGATTGCTAGCAAAGTATGAGCATAGTTGTAGACGTTAATTTAGTCTACCTATTAAGCTGTCAGTCCATCCATTTATGTGCACACAAAACTCACAGAAGAATCAGCTCCCCTTGTGTCAGAATATCACTTACCCACCATATTCCCTCGAATCTTCCAGTGTTCGATAAATAGCGATATATACCTCCAGGCAAGTCACAGACCCCTGCTAATTCTCTCGTAATCCCATCACATACCATCAAATGGTTCAAATGGCTCTGAGCACTATGGGACTTAACGTCTGAGGTCATCAGTCCCCTAGACTTAGGACTACGTAAACCTAACTAACCTAAGGACATCACACACATCAATGCCCGAGGCAGGATTCGAACCTGCGACCGTAGCAGCCTCGTGGTTCCGGACTGAAGCGCCGGCGGGAGGGGTCTCGCAGTCCGTGACATGGTGCCTCAAACTGCGCGGCCACACCGCGCGGCTTAACGATGTCACTCACTTGTTCTCGAGCATATCGAAATTCATATCACTCAGCCAGAGGAACATTTTTAAAATCCTTAACAAAAGAAATCAGAAATTTAAAGATGCACTGGACTCTCTCAAAACTACTAATCCTCTTCGAAAGTGCGACAAGGTCTTCGCCTCCAATAATGACCCATTGACCTTCACATCTACGAGATCTCACACTTTGCATATTTAATGCGAGCTGTGTTAGCAATAAGAAGAGCGAACTGGAAGATTTTCTCACTTGACAAAAGGTGGACATCCTATTCTTAACGAAAACTCGATTGCGACCATCTCTAACATTTAAAATTCGGAACATGGTTGGTTACAGGACAGACCGAACCAATGGCAGGGGGCGAGTGAGCGGGTGTGGCACTGCCATATTTCTTCACAAAGCCATCACGCACATATCACTAGTGCTTCCTCAATTCGCGTCTCTTGAGGCAGCAGCAGTGAATGTCTCCACTTCTCATGGCATTGTCATGATGATATCTGCATACTTAAGCCAATAACGACAGTTCGAAGAAGAAGATCTCAAGACTCTTTTAGACCGATTTGACAAGATCTTCATGTGTGGCAATCTTAAAGCCAAGCATTACGGCTGGAACTCTCGGCGCAACGACCCAAGAAGAATATGATACCACGACCTTGAAGAACGGTTAGAAACCATTGCCATAGGCTCTCAAGAGCCAACCAACGTCCCAACTAACCCCAACCATCAACCGGACGTCTGGATGTCGCAATGTTGAAAAATCAGTGATTAGATCTAAAACTCACCACTGTTATAGGTCTGACTTCCGACAATCACACCATCATTGACTGCATCTTGGGGGCTACTGCTCACCTTCGGCAGGCTACACCTGTCACAATTAACTGGGATCAATTCAGCTCAAGGCTAAATAACAATGTTTGTCCAACGACAGATGTCTCCACCACACCAACCAATGACATAGCTATCTCGTTCTTAACCAGCAAACTCAGGACAGCATACAAGCAAGCCTTCGTACAAACAAACCCTCAAGTGCACCAGTACGAGACCTTTTCACCATTGCTTCAAGATCTCAACACTCTGAAGAGCAGTGCTCGTAGACGATGGCAGAAGTACCATAATTCAGCAGATCACAGGGATACGAGGCGTCTTTCTAGAGTACTGCACTTCTGAGGTATAGAATATCGAATAAAACATCGGGAAGACAAAATGGACACCTTAATACTGCAATCAAGGAATGAATGGAGCCTCGTGAGGACATTGCGCAACCCGAAACTTGCAAAACTACCCATTCAGGGCCCTGCAGGCCAGCGATATGACTCACTAAACAAGGCCGAAATATTTGCCAGTACATATGAGGCACAAAACTACTTAGCACTGGACGAGACCGCTGAGGTGGTAGCTCAGACCAAGCATCAAGCACAAGAAACTCGAGAGCTTCCCAGGCACATCACATCTGTGCTAACTACACCAGTAGAGGTGAAGGAGTTCATCAGCCGGTAAGAAAATCATTCCACCCCTGATCCGGATGGGATAACTAACAAGCAGTTGAAGTACCTCCAGAGAAAGCCACTGGTACTCCTTACCCGAGTCTTCAGTCACTACATGTTATTATGATACTTCCCATCCGAATGGAAGATAGCTCGGGTCGTACCATCGCCCAGACCATGCAAGAGCTTCACACAACCTGCCAATTACCTTGCTGTCGACACTATCCAAGATTCTTGAAAGAACATACTCCAACGCATCATTTTCCTCCCTTGGAGAATGTCGTTATTCGACCGGACCAGTTTGCTTTCGAGCCTACACTATCGGCTCAGCTGCAGTTGTTCTGCACCTCAAAATATGTAGCTTATAATTTAAACATTCCCAGCTTCACAGCAGCAGTATCCCTAGATGTGGAGAAAGCTTTTGATATAGGGTCTGGGAGGATGCATTACTGCTCAAACTCAAACGTACGAGCTTTGCAAGATTACTGTAGACCGCTCATTGATAGCTTCCTTCAACAACCGAGAATTCTGGTAAAAATCGAGGACAACGCTCCAGTCTCAATCAGCATGTCGACGGCTTCCCACAGGGATCAGTCCTCTCACCATTGCTCTTCGTTACACGCGTGAACGATCTCCGTCCTTACCGCAGGTGGTACTCTCTGAATTATCCAAAGACACTGTCCTTCTCACTAAAGGCCGACAAGTGCCTGTAGTTATCTCGCGCTTACAACGGCAATTGAGAATCACTGAGCGATGCTCCAAAGGAAACCCGGTCTCTCTAAATGTCAGATAAACAATGGCGGGAATGTTCACTCTGAAGCGTCCACTGCTACGCGACCAACTCATCCTCAATGACCGAGAAATTCCTTGGACCAAATATGTCAAGTAGTTAGGAGTCATCCTGGATGCTATGTTACTGTTTAACCTTCACATTCAGGACCAACAGCAGAAGATTTTACGCCTTTTCATCCAACTGTACCCTCTCTTGGCGAGTATAAACATGCGAGCAAGCACTAAGCTTCGCCTATACCGAGCAACGGTCCTCCCAGCAATACTCTACGGGTGTTCAACGTGTAGGACAACCAGTACCTCGAATCTCAAGCCTATTGGAACGGTAAAAAACCGCTGCCTCCGCCTAATCTAGGGGCACCTAGATGGGCGAAGGTTCGCGACTTACACGATGAATTAAATCAACCAACGATCCGGGAGTCGACGCGGAGACTTACCAATAAAATTGAGGCCATGCGTCCCACATCTCGTCATCTGTAATACACACGCTCTGTCCACCTCCAACACTGCACCGGGTTCGAGTGCCTCGTGTTATCACAGAAGTTCCGCAATTACATGAGAATTACAGAAGAACCACATGATACAAGGGCTCAGGGACAAACAGCCCACAGTCCTTGTGAAGAGTAAATAAAGATAATAAATAATATTACCCCACTTAAGTCTAGGCCGGCCGGTGTGGCCGTGCGGTTCTAGGCGCTTCAGTCTGGAACCGCGTGGCCGCTACGGTCGCAGGTTCGAATCCTGCCTCGGGCATGGATGTGTGTGACGTCCTTAGGTTAGTTGGGTTGAAGTAGCTCTAAGTTCTAGGGGACTGATGAGCACAGATGTTAAGTCCCATAGTGCTCAGAGCCATTTGAACTTAAGTCCAGCCACAGATTCGGTAGCACTTCACAAACACCACACTCACAGGGTAAAAAACAAAATAAAACGAGGAATATAATGAGGTCTGAAATGTGTATGACCACGCCTCTTGCCAGCAAAGATGCATTAATATACTGTTGCATTATATACATTTGTTTGTCCACCTACAGCACTCTCAGGGAGACGGTGCCATCAGCAAGACAATAAGCCACCTCGTAGGTCTTGAAATACGTTAGAACGATTTCAGGAACGCTACGTGGATTCTACGTCAATGTACTTCAGTCCTGTTGAACACTTCTGGAACGTCATTGTACGAGACGTTCCCGCCTGTTAATCTTATGATGGCGAGTCATGGATCTCGATTGCTCTCCAATGCTTTCAGTCTCTCGAGTAGTCCACGCCACGATGCGTCACTACTGGAATCATGGAGATAACAGGTATTACTCACTTGTCTCTGTCGACTTGTTCACACAGTATCCTGTAGAGAGCAGCTTTCGCATTTAGTAATTGTCTTAGATGTACCGGAGTAATTTTTATTCTGATTGATTTACTTCATAAAAATGTCTATAGTAATAACGCTGAGACAACTTACAACTATGTAAAATCAAATTTATTTTAGAACATTTAGAGACTGTCCCGGATGAAGAATGCTATACATGAAAGGTGTATGAGTAAAGCGTCCATCATAATAACCATACGAATTTAAACTTGACGTTGTTGTGTAAATTGCAAAGCACGACGTGCTTCTGGTGTTCCGGGACAGTTTGGTACAGATACTGCAGCGAAGACTACGTACGCCCTTATCGAAATGTAGACCTCAGTGGTTAGTAAAGAAGTAGCTCGGTGGCTGGAAAGATAAATGAGGATGGGAAAGAAAAATCAGCTTTCTCCATTTAACCGACTACTCCCGGTGAAAAACCACGGAAGGCTTCTTGCGGGGTACGCAGAAAATCTCATTTGGCCAGAGAGCGGATGCCAAGATAAGCTCCTCGACTGACCCACTGACCTAGAACCTCTTGTTCATCGGCGCCACGGCGATTATGCCCGCGTCCTGCAAGTGACGCGTCACTTCTCACTATTCCATGCCACAGAGGTAAAACGTGAAGACAACAGCCAACACCTTGAGGTTTGCACACGCAATTGCTTCCTCTGTGCGTATTCGCGAGCGCGTTTGTTACACTCAGCTATAAAATAAAGCTCTGCGTTTCGCGTATGCGTGGAAGACGTAAGTTCCCAGGTGGGAATGTGAGAGAGAGGATTACGATTCTGACATACGATTCTCAGCTGACGTTTCCAACTAGTGGAGTGCAGGAGAACGGGAAAGAGGATATACATTTAAGCGTGTTATTTCAGAAGGTCCATATTTTGACAGAAGTACATAACAATACTGTTCGCTTATTAATTTATTAATAGATTATTATTAACTTGTTAAATTCTTTGACGTAAAAGGCTTTTAATGCCTAGACTGCAATTTTCGGTATGCAGTTATTGCATGATGACCAGTTTCGGTTGCTCTCTACAACTATCTTCAGATCTGTGAACAAGTAAAGGAAAAGTAGCCTAACAATATTTTGTACATTTAAACTGGATATAAAAAAATGTATAACAGCTGAACAAAATACCTAAAGAAAGTCAACTCCAATATTAAAACGTAGCTTCACTGTCTTAGGATTTTAACATCATTTCCTTATTATCTTTATAGTTTTAAAATTACTTGTACTTAGGTACAAAGCTTTTTTTAAGATTTTTGGTCTTAAATTTTTTCGGCAGGCTTACAATCTGGCGTGTTCAATGTAGGTGTGTGTGAGAACTCCTAAGGGACCAAACTGCTGAGGTCATAGGTCCCTAGACTTACACACTACTTAAACTAACATAAACTAATTTATGCTAAGAACAACACTCACAGCCAAGCCCGAGGGAGGACTCGAACCTCGGGCGGGAGGGGCCGCAATCCGTGACATTGCGCCCCAACCCGCGCGGTTACTCCGCGCGGCTGGCATGTTCAGGTTGAAGCTTTTATCTACGTATTGCCATAGTCTTGTTGGCCAGTAATGTGAATGCATGTCATTTCATGACTGTATCTAATGATGTTTTTCAGTGCATATTCAATTCTTTTTTAGGATTTGAGCCTTAAGTCATCGTAAAAGGAACGCTATTAAGTGGTTTGTTACATGTTGGATTTTAATATTGGAGTCGACTTTCCTTATATATTTTGTTCAGCTGTTATACATTGTTTTATATCCTAGTTTACTATACGAAATTTTCTTTGGGTGAGTTTTCTTTACTCATTTACAGATCTGAAGAGGGTTGTAGAGAGCAGCCGAAAGCACTCCTCATGCTGTAATTGTATAGCGAAAATTGTGGTTTAGGCATTGAAAGCTTTTCTTGGTAACAAATTTTTATTTAATAAATTACGTTAAGAGTGCTGTCTCCTTCCTTACAATGTCAGAATCCACTAATACTGTTAATCTTAGTATGGCACTAGTTATTTTCTGACTGCATGAAAGGACTTCAAAACTCCGTTTTTTACTCACTGTTCACCAACAGAGAAAACGTCCCAGCGTAACGACAAGCGCCGGCACGAAAATGAAGAATGGAACAGTAGAGAGGGCTGTGAGACGACATCACCCAAATAGTACATTGACTAGGACGATACGAAGACAGGAGTGGCAACTATACGAAGAGAATATAAGCGCCGTGCGCCTGGCCGAGGCTTCAGTAGAAGACCAGCCGTCATTACATCGCTCTAGTAGTGACTTATAAACTGTTTTGATTTGCTTGCGCCGGTCGTTGTGGCCGTTCGGGTCTAGGCGCTACAGTCTGGAACCGAGCGACTGCTGCGGTCGCGGGTTCGAATCCTGCCTCGGGCATGGATGTGTGTGCTGCCCTTAAGTTAGTTAGGTTTAATTAGTTCTAAGTTCTAGGCGACAGATGACCTCAGAAGTTAAGTCGCATAGTGCTCAGAGGCTTTTGAACCATTATTGAACACCTTTAACACAGCCGTCTGTGAAATCATATTGCCTGTGCAAAGAGATTAAAAAATATTCAGTACTATTATTTTCTATTTACATTTTATAGGTGATTCTCTTTGATAACACCTTGCCATCTGTGATTGCTATTAATACTGAAATTTTGTCTATTAGTCTATTTCTGTCGTAAAAGCTTAAAACAGCGATTCCTCTGAGAGGCACCCGCATGCCTTGCTCATACTGTGCCATCAAGCAGTCAGGCCTGCAAGATGAGTGGTCTGCCCAGCGAGTGGACTTATTCTTATTTCTCGAGTAACCTCAGTGCCTGATTATGAGCTCTAGTACCCATAATTAAGCTACAAATTATTCTCCTGTTTGAATATTACGCAACGGAAACGGATAACGCACATCTGACTATTAGGAATTTCCACAACTCTGATTGTTCACTACGCTCTGGCAATACCACATTTTCTTTCTTACCCAACGGCTTTGATCAACACGTGGCCATCGCACTGAATATGAATGGCGCACACATTATAAATTCTGGATATCACGACTACACACTATTCGAAGAAAAAGGCCACCAATCTTTTTCTTTTCACTATCGTTTTTAAAAAAAATGGTTAAAATGGCTCTGAGCACTATGGGACTTAACATCTGTGGTCATCAGTCCCCTAGAACTTAGAAGTACTTAAACCTAACTAACCTAAGGACATCACACACGTCCATGCCAGAGGCAGGATTCGAACCTGCGACCGTAGCAGTCGCGCGGTTCCGGACTGAGCGCCTAGAACCGCTAGACCACCGCGGCCGGCCTATCGTTTTTATTCCAATACATTCTATTATTATTCAAAGCTAACCTAAACACACCATTACATTTTATACAACAATTACACATGAGAAACTCCGCCCAGTGGGCATGGCTTTACATTGGTGATTCTCTATCTTATGGTCTCGTAATTATCTAACGCTACAGTGCACATTCTGGATAGGATGGTGGATCTTTTACTATATCTCACACTTCGACTGTCACACCCATTATCACGAAAATTTCCTCCAGACCGAGCGGTACAAAAAGGAACATGCATAACCCACTGCCTCTGAACCTATCTTGCTACTCTCCCATGCAAACCACACGTACTTAAGTTACATGAAACACATCACACTGGCAACATAGAATATGGTTCAAATGGCTCTGAGCACTATGGGACTTAACATCTGTGGTCATCAGTCCCCTAGAACTTAGAACTGCTTAAACCTAACCAACCTAAGGACATCACACACATCCATGCCCAAGGCAGGATTCGAACCTGCGACCGTAGCGGTCACGCGGTTCCAGACTGAAGCGCCTTTAACCGCACGGCCACACCGGCTGGCAACATAGGATACATCACAAAGAATAGTCACAACTTTAGAATCACTTCACTTTCAGCTTTCCCACTTCAATTAGTATTCATCCCAGTTTCACACGACACTGCCCCACTTCATAACTATTCTTTCCTACTAAGAACTCTGGAGGATATATGCACCTCTTCCTGTGCAATGCAAGCCAAGTGGCGTTGCTGGATAGACGGCTGACTCACCTTGCTTCTCTCTCAGAGTATTAGAGTTTGAATCTAGCGTCACACAGAAACATAACACGCAAAGTAATATTAAGATCATATTCGTCAAACATGCGAGTCCTCATATGATACCTTGGACGAGTACTACTCTTTATCCTTTGTCTCATACACAGATTGAGATTCACACAGTACTCACCACGTGGAAGTGCTCGTCTCTAATTTCAAGTCCTCTGCACGCCATTTCTTAAATATTTCCAACTTATAGTACACATGCCAGTAATTCAGCTTAACTTTAGCACTCGGACGTATTTCAACTTAGTACTAGCACTCGCAAGTATTTCAACTTATTGCTACATGTGGTTTCATTCTGACTGTTGGTCACTTCCAAAGATTACTACGATCCCCTTAATATTACCTGCCTGTCATTTAATTCTCCCCCCAGAAGTTCCTGAAATAGAGAAATAATTATTCCAAACTACTGTTAAGTATTTCACATGCATACCATTCTCTCCACTCTTTTGTCTTTACGGAGCACACCTAAGACAGGTCTTACCAACACAAGATCCAGCGCCAGAGTGCTGAAACATGGCCGTTCTTCAGGTCATCTCGCACCTCCGCCGAGGTGGGGGAGCACCATGCTACCGTATTGGTCAGCCACATTTCAGGTGCTCAGAGCTCAGGTAAATTTCATCTCTTTGGCTACACCAAAGGTGACCAAAGGACCGTCTCAAAGATGATCATATATTGCACATTCACTATCTGCGGTTAGCAGACGACCATACATTCATTCATTTCACAGACCTCACCAAATTGGATGTAGGGATTTATTTTGTGGGAGTGCACATGTGATCATTTAAATAAATAAATTGTCCTTCGTTCCTTCTCTGGTATCCGGCTTCAGTGTATTAAGTAAAATTGAGTTATTATTACAATAAATATGTTGTTCTGACAAGAATAACGAAGAATGTTGTACCTATTTTCAATGTCAGGCGGTACTGTACCCTTTCACCTTTACGAAAACAAATTGTTCCGTAATGTATTTCAAATCTACAGTAACGTGTGTTTTTCTCCAATGTCAGTATTTATCGAATTCTCAGGACCAGCCCACAAGAGAGAAAACCGTGCTTCACGTGCTCAAATATTTAAACTATCAGTGACTCAGAGATATTAATGTTTTACAATCCTGAGAAAGAATACAAGCGATTTCGACATGAAGCACTCTCTGTATGCTGTTGCAACCAACGAATTTTATATCCCTGCCATACTTCAGTGGCGGGCACCCTGCAAAATTAATTTCAAAATTAAATAAATTACATTAAATAGGATTACATTTTATTTCATAATCGGGTCCTGAATTTAAACAGAAAACAGCCCTGTCAAACTTCCCGGCAGGTTAAAACTGTGGGCCAACTAGGACTTGAATCGGGTTCGAGTCATGGCACAAAGTAAAGTTTGGAACGTAGGAGATGAAGTACTGGCGAAAGTAAAGCTCCGAGGGAGCGTCCTGAGTCGTGTTTGGATAAGGCAGCCGGTGGAACACTTGCCGGCGATAGATAAAGGTCCCTGGTTGGCGTCACAGTCCGGCATACGGTTTTAATCTGTAAGTAAGTTTCAAATCATAACAAACGCCGCTTCAGAGCGAAAATTCGTTGTTGACTGCCGTATCTACTGACATCAGTGTAATTACTATGAAACTTTTTAAAAAAGGTAATTGAAGGTGTAGTATTCAACAATCTAATAAATTCTTACTTACATGTGAAACAATAATTTTAACTGAAAAAAAAACAGACTGACGCTCACTACGAAGATATATGACCAGGAAGTACAGCATAGCGGGAATGGCAGGAGTTCAGGGGGACATTCATAAAAAACACACACTATTTGAACGATGCACCAAATTTGCAATTTTCAAGATTTGAAATTTTTTACCATGTTTTATATGAAATTAACGCATTTAGTGCTAAGTTCATTGGATTATTTATATAATTTTTAAGGAATTAAAAATTTTATTTTCAGAAAGTAATATAATTACCTTTTTCTCAGAAACAATCCAAAAGATTTCTACAAAATTTCCTCTTTTTCATCTCTTTGCATATTGTAAGCTTATCTCATTAGGTTTTGGAATGTATCGAACAGGAGAAATATTTTTTAACTATAATCCTCTAAATATAATATTAAAATCATGTAAAATTCCTAGCGCTCTGTCCCATGTGTCAGCTTACGCTCATAACTTCAAAATCTACTCTTGAGACATTTATTGGGTTTATGAAAATAAGGACAGAATATTTCATAATTACAGCGCTCATAAATTCTGAGAAAAACGTACATAAACTTTTAAGAAACATAATTTACGGTAAATGCAGTTTAAATTTCAAAAAAGAAATCGTTCTGAGCACTATGGGACTTAACTTCTGAGGTCATCAGTCCCCTAGAACTTAGAACTACTTAAACCTAACTAACCTAATGACATCACACACATCCATGCCCGAGGCAGGATTCGAACCTGCGACCGTAGCGGTCGCGCGGTTCCAGACTGTAGCGCCTAGAACCGCTCGGCCACCGCTGCCGGCTTAAATTTCAGCCTAACGTATTTGTCCATGTCACTTCCTGAGAAGGCTCCAGATTCGAACTCACAGTTTTCTTTCGCTCGAAGGTTTCTCTTCTGGTTTTTTGTTTTCTGCCTTCTTTCCTTTACGCAGTCAGTTGCAGAGAGGTTCTGTAAATCTGTGTTTCTCAAGGCGTCTTAAGTGAATTTTCCTATCTTAAAGCCCATCCTCTCTAATACCTTCATCCTCCCTACGTTTTCATCAGTACAAGAAATGCACCATAAGTTGCAACTGTGGGTCATCTTTTCCGTAGGAGTGAATTTAGTGACGCATTTGGATTCTGGATTTTTCCATGAGCAAAAAGTTAATGCTTGTCAGTGGACTTGACAACATCCTGGATGTAGGAGTTGTGGATGTAGGAGTTGTGGTCCCTCTGAGCTTGTAGATATTTACACCAGCAATTGCTTTTCCATAGACAAACCGCTGGTTTGTTATTGCTTCTAAGATACGGAACAAAGTCACAGATGATCTATAAAACCAAAGAATATATATTACAGCCGCCTAGATGTATCCCGTGCAAATTTGCTTGAAAGTAATTGACGAAATCGTTATTCACCGAATTAGTATTGGTGCTGCTTCAAAACGTGGACGTGGCAGAAAGGCAGCGTCACAATTTTTTTTTCAGCCACTATTGTTACGATTTCACTATTAAAACTTTCGGATCTTCTTGTCCATGAGTTCTAGCAATAAATAAAAAATAAATTGAAAATCGACATTACCGTCAATTTCATGAACGTCCCCGTTAAAGGTGTTGGTACAAATGAATTTTACTTTAGTGTAATATTACGGGTACACACTCGATTAAATTTACTATCTAAGTTTTAGAAGGCACAGGTAGTTTACTTATGTGCTGCAACGGAATGTTGTCGTCGTCGTCAACAACGAAACTGTCTCCTAACACGGGTAATTGCACGGGTTTCGGCTGTTGTTCGTCCGAGGCAATGCACAATAATCGCTGCGCCAGGGCTTTATTTCACTGCGTACCTATCTGCAGCAGTACAGCAACCATTGAGCTTCTACAGTGGCTTCTCCAAAACTGGCCCTACTCCTGTATTTAGACCTCTGCCGCGCAGTCGCACACATCTGCAACTTCACACAAAGCCACCCAACTAATGACAATTGACAGGGAGAGTCAACGAAGTGTTCGTGGCATTTAATATTGCTGGAAGTACAAAGCCATTCAAGTTTATGCTGTACTTCAGGAAATATACTATTAGTATTTTGACTAATAGTTTTTTTTTTTTAATCTGGATTCAACTGCCCCTTTCTAGAGCAACTGTCAGACCATGTAGAACGTCTTATACATCTAACTACATTTTGTCCTGTTCTGTCATAAGTTTCCGCGAAGGGCTGGAAAGTCTTACAAAGCGGAATGGTTTTGCCTTGACTGTGACGAAAATACGAAGAAAGTGGAAGTGACTATATTCTCTCCTACGACTGCATTAGGTCCGTCCACACAGTGAGCAATATGAAACCGCAAAAAGAACCCCCTTTTTTTAAAAAGTAACGGTTTTGTAATTGTGGAAAAAGCTACACAACAGTTCAAATACACGAGAATAGTCTCTTTCATCTGGAGTGTCAGCAACGTGAAAATAGCAGATATCAGACAAGTCAGATCATCTACTGGCCGATCAGGATAAACTACTTTACTAGTACTTTTCAGCTAGTGTGTCAGGGAAATCCTCCTTCAAGACCAGCCAAAGAGCCGTTACAGCCAATGCAGTAAATTCCTAACTATTCCTGTCTCGTCAGTGAGAACGTCACAGTTTCTACCATCTCCTTCTCTAACTCTACCCACAGTACGATCGAGCACAGCTATTACAGACATGAAATCTGTGTTAAAAATGGAGTAGGGCAACCTTTACGCCTGTATTGCATACATAATACGTTACAGTCCGTTACGCCAGTGTAACTAATGAAGTAGAAACACAGGTTGGTGGGGCCGACGTCTTAAAGTCAAAAGAATACACAATGTCGAAGAACTTAGCAGCACAACAGCACCGTCAAGGACATCGTATTTCTTTTTAAGACGTTTAAGCGCAACTGAAACTGGATTTTTCGTAGCCACGATTTTAAAATAGAGCAGTAAGTAACTGTGCATGAAGAAACTGAGGCACAATTGAATAAGTGTTTGCTTTTGGCCTATAGCGTCAATCAGTGCTCACGAGGATGTCCTCTCAAGCTTATAGTCATTGATTCTCGGCATAACAGATAATATGAACCATCAAAAAACAACGCAGTTTATGAATACGACTTCCATCTAATATCTCATTAAGGTGACAGATCAGTCCAAAGCACGTTTAGTATAAGCGATCACCGAAACTGCAATCGTCGATCCACTTCTCTGCACCTGAAACCTGACTTTGTGCTGAAAGAAAATACTTGCTACTAACGTTTTCTATCTGCAGAATTAATTCAGTGAGTGGTTACTGATGCATAAGAATATTAACGGCCTGTGATTAGACTCGATAAATTGAAGTAACACGGCAGTGTAGCAACATGGCGCTGTAGCACCAACACATATCAAAGAAACGACTTGTTGTAAGGGGAAATGATTCTGGAAGAAGTTCGTTAATAGATAAACATATTGTTACGGAAAGAACACAGTTGATTTACAAGCCCACTTGGGTCCTCAGATCAATACAAAAATGGGTGAAATTCACAAAGAGCCGTCGGAATGCTACGTTCTCAGTACACAACGTATAGTAGGAGAGCATCTTGTCCATAATTCAGGGCAGGGCGCAAACTTCGAAACTACAACACCAAAGATTGAAAAGATAACATTCACGCTGTTCTTGTTGTTGTTGTTGTGGTCTTCAGTCCGGAGACTGGTTTGATGCAGCTCTCCATGCTACTCTATCCTGTGCAAGCCTCTTCATCTCCCAGTACCTACTGCAGCCTACATCCTTCTGAATCTGCTTAGTGTATTCATCTCTTGGTCTCCCTCTACGATTTTTACCCTCCACACTGCCCTCCAGTACTAAATTGGTGATCCCTTGATGCCTCAGAACATGTCCTACCAACCGATCCCTTCTTCTAGTCAAGTTGTGCCACAAAATCCTCTTTTCCCTAATTCTATTCAATACCTCCTCATTAGTTATGTGATCTACCTATCTAATCTTCAGCATTCTTCTGTAGCACCACATTTCGAAAGCTTCTATTCTTTTCTTGTCTAAACTATTTATCGTCCATGTTTCACTTCCGTAAATGGCCACACTCCATACAAATACTTTCAGATACGACTTCCTGACGCCGGCCGCGGTGGTCTAGCGGTTCTGGCGCTGCAGTCCGGAACCGCGGGACTGCTACGGTCGCAAGTTCGAATCCTGCCTCGGGCATGGGTGTGTGTGATGTCCTTAGGTTAGTTAGGTTTAAGTAGTTCTAAGTTCTAGGGGACTTATGACCTAAGAAGTTGAGTCCCATAGTGCTCAGAGCCATTTGAACCATTCGACTTCCTGACACTTAAATCTATACTCGATGTTAACAAATTTCTCTTCTTCAGAAACGCTTTCCTTGCTATTGGCAGTCTACATTTTATATCCTCTCTACTTCGACCATCATCAGTTACTTTGCTCCCCAAATAGCAAAACTCCTTTACCACTTTAAGTGTCTCATTTCCTAATCTAATTCCCGCAGCATCACCCGACTTCATTCGACTACATTTCATTATCCTTGTTTTGCTTTTGTTGATGTTCATCTTATACCCTCCTTTCAAGACACTGTCCATTCCCTTCAACTGCTCTTCCAAGTCCTTTGCTGTGTCTGACAGAATTACAATGTCATCGGCGAACCTCAAAGTTTTTATTTCTTCTCCATGGATTTTAATACCTACTCCGAATTTTTCTTTTGTTTCCTTTACTGCTTGCTCAATATACAGATTGAATAGCATCGGGGAGAGGCTACAACCATGTCTCACTCCCTTCCCAACCACTGCTTCCCTTTCATGTCCCTCGAATCTTCCATCTGCTTTCTGTACAAATTGTAAATAGCATTTCGCTCCCTGTATTTTACCCCCGCCACCTTCAGAATTTGAAAGAGACTATTCCAGTCAACATTGTCAAAAGATTTCTCTAAGTCTACAAATGCTAGAAACGTAGGTTTACCTTTCCTTAATCTTTCTGCTAAGATAAGTCGTAGGGTCAGTATTGCCTTACGTGTTCCAACATTTCCACGGAATCCAAACTGATCTTCCCCGAGGTCGGCTTCTACCAGTTTTTCCATTCGTCTGTAAAGAATTCACATTAGTATTTTGCAGCTATGACTTATTAAACTGATAGTTCGGTTATTTTCACATCTGTAAACACCTGCTTTCTTTAGGACTGGAATTATTATATTCTTCTTGAAGTCTGAGGGAATTTCGCCTGTCTCATACATCTTGCTCACCAGATGGTAGAGTTTTGTCAGGACTGGCTCTCCCAAGGCTGTCAGTAGTTCTAATGGAAATTTGTCTACTCCAGGGGCCTTGTTTCGACTTAGGTCTTTCAGTGCTCTGTCAAACTCTTCACGCAGTATCATATCTCTCATTTCATCTTCATCTACCTCCTCTTCCATTTCCATAATATTGTCCTCAAGAACATCGCCCCTGTATAGGCAGCAGAGGATCAAGTAGGTAAAAAGACGAGGGCTAGTAGAAATCCATGGGTAGCAGAAGAGATACTGAATTTAATTGATGAAAGGAGAAAATACAAAAATGCAGCAAGTGAAGCAGGCAAAAAGGAATACAAACGCCTCAAAAATGAGATCGACAGGAAGTGCAAAACGGCTAAGCATGGATGGCTAGAGGACAAATGTAAGGATGTAGAGGCTTATCTCACTAGGGGTAAGATAGATACTGCCTACAGGAAAATTAAAGAGACCTTTGGAGAAAAGAGGACCACTTGCATGGATATCAAGAGCTCAGATGGAAACATTCACGCTATAATTCGTTTAAATTTGGCCAAAATTGAGCAACCTATCCAAACCAGCTCAGATCGATACCAGACAACGGCGATGTTCCTCCCTAGGCACAACACTCATCAGTACCAGAACAGAACACATCAAGACACATAACCAGAATGGCGGAATCATGTTCAAACAATTCAAACAAGAAACAACTCGTGATTTCTCAAAAGCGAAATTTTCCCATTGGTTAACAGACAAACCAACCTCCCAAAGACTGCCGAAATGTCTCAGTGGACATGCAAAGATGTGCCTTAACGAGCTTATTTCGCTCAGTCGAAGATGAGTAGAGTAAAGATACACAAAGTATTGGGAAGATAACTGGTGCGGACAAATAAAAGCAACATACAGGTTGTTAGGATTATAATTGCAGATACTTTAATTAGTGACTGGGGAAGGTGCGTTGAACAACATTACACCAGTATTTACTTTATCTACAACTAATAATTACAGCTATTAGTACTAGTATATTTTTAGGATGGTCGGTATCTCCAAGCCATTAATGCTCATTTTTCCCTGGGCAACAGGTCTTGTGTTGACGTTTGTAGGCGTGGGTGCAAAACGATTAGTCTATGCTGACAGGCGTAAGACTGCCGGAAGACTGTTAGACACAGAGAAGAAACAACTATCACGCTGAAGTGGGTATATATTAACGCACCAATGATCATAATATCTGCACATATACCCCTAAATCCTGTATAGTGGGTGAAAATGAAATTTCCGAACGAACAGACGACTTTCAGACGTTGTCTATACCATTCGTGTCAACTTGAGTAATTTAACAAACTGTAATGTACTCCGTGCACTGGAACACGGCGAAGATAACTGCTCCACTTTTTCAATTTTGCAAATGGACCCCATTCTGTAGCAGCTGTGCCCGTAACCAGTACGGTTTTCCAAAGAGCTTAGTAGGGACGTCGTCACACATTGCTTTTGCCACACATAGTATACGCAGAAAGTAACATGCAATAAGTACTTTTATAGTGATATACCTTGATAATGCTCAAGAAGGCTATATTACTATTAATTAATTGCTAAAATATAAAAGAGAGTGTTTATTTCTATGCGAAAGGACTGCTTGCTCACGAAAATAACCTCCTGTGCGAAATATTCATTAGCTGTGCATTCACACATAACTGGCAAAGTACGAGCACGACTCATGGACTCAGGGTTCCCTACAAAATTAACTATGTATACATGTAGTTCATCCATAATAGGAATCGGGAATCTCGACGATTTTTGCCTGGTATCGATATCGATACTGCCAACGTATCGGTCTCAGTCATTCCAAGAACATATCAAAATCTCTACTCAAAATCTCTTCACTTCCTAAGACTAAACCGGGCGTGCAAAAGGAGGCAAGCAGCGGACTTCAGTTTATATTTGTAGAGAGAGAAATATTTTTATTTACTTATTAAAACATGACTACAACTTACATTTTATGTGTCCCTGCAGCAAAATTTATCTATTTTTTTTTAATGGATGATGAATGGAATGCAAGTTCTAGTCACAAAAATATTTTTTATGTAATATAATTACAATTTAACAATTTTCGGATTTTTCCCCCTTCAGTTTTGCTGTGAAACCGTGCTTCTTGCCAGATTTCATGATTCTATACTAACGGGAAGTACCCCATAGATTTTGATGAGTGAGTATGCGAATATCATATTATGACTTAAATGGCTGCATCATTTGATTTCATTGACTTAGAACTTCAGTTTCTTTACACCGCCAAGGGACTGTAGACCTTAGTACGTGACATAAATTTCAGCTTTATACTTCTACCCGTTCCTGAGATAAAGGGTTTTAATAGTCTGTACACACAGGCACACCCTACAAGCGTTAAGTTTTTACAGATTGAACTACAGAACCCTAAAGAAACTGCCCCTACGGTATAGAACAGCGACGTGTAAATCAACCTTACGGGTAATAAGTGTTCTAAAACATAATTTGGGCTGTTACAACACGAAACTAATCGCATGTAGTTTCCATGTCACTATATACGACAAAATTAATTTGGGCCTGTTGTAATTTCTACCTGTAAGCACAGTGAGCACTCGCGTACCTCGCCACAGTACAAGTTAGGTTTAACGGCACGGCGAAGGTCGATGGCTTTTCCTCAGACTTGGAGCGTTCCCAACTACGGCACCTAACGTGCACGTCGGGGCCGGAAATGAGCTCTTAACAGTTTAGCGCTACTCGTCAGTCTAAGAGAAACGCCGCAGACTGGTGGCACGAAATGCTTCGTCTCACGGTATTCTGCAATAAAGTATTACTTTCGCGTCAATTCTGGTCGGCTTGCAGTTCGGATTATTAACCTCCCTGTCTTCTACACAAGATCTGGACCTCCGTTGTTTTCACGTTTATCGAAGGTCTCTCGTCACAAGACCCGGATCGAGCGCGCGGCGTATTAACGACCGTGTCTGGCGCACAGGTCACCATGAGCGTGGCTTTTAGGCGGTTTCTCACGGTCGTCTAGGCAAATGTTGAGCTTGTAGCCACTTTCCGCCTCAGACAATGCGAAACGTTCACACAGTTGACAGACAGTTGGCCCGTACGACTTCCCTCCCTCAGGTAATTGACGACTGAGGCGACAGAGAAGGCATCCACCGGAGAGTTGTACAGAAATAAGTTTTCCAATGCATGAGTACAGCGGATTCCGTCCTAGACGGGGGTGAGCCGGCCGGGGTGGCCGAGCGGTTCTAGGCGCTACAGTCTGGAACCGCGAGACCGCTACGGTCGCAGGTTCGAATCCTGCCTCGGGCATGGATGTGTGTGATGTACTTAGGTTAGTTAGGTTTAAGTAGTTCTAAGTTCTAGGGGACTGATGACCTCAGAAGTTAAGTCCCATAGTGCTCAGAGCCATTAGAACCTAGACGGGGGTGAATGCTAACGAAAATAAAAATAATAAGAAGAATCAGTCTGTTATGCGCCAAGCAAGAAGTAGATAGCTACATTGATGGGAAAAAATTGCACCAGCAAAAAGACGTTGTGCTACACTATGAGGATGCAAATCGGGTTTGCTTCAAATACACGCTGTAAAGGTCGCGAGTGTTAGTTTCCTTTGAGATTGGGCGTGGTGAGTTGATGTTAGTCAAGAACGCCTTTAAGGCGACAAAGGCGTTATTATCAACATCTTACTGAGTTTGACAGAGGTCATGTAACAGGGCTACGAGGAGCTGCACGTTCCTTTCCCGCTATTGCAGAAAGACTTGGCAGGGAAGTAGCCACTGGCTCCTGGTTGCTGCCACTGCTGTGGTCATGAGAATGTGCGGTCGCAAGAGGAGCGGGCTCTGGACGGCCACGTGGCAGTACCGACAGCCAAGATCATCGTGTTCGGTGTATGGCTCTGGCGCACCGTGCTGCATCCACAGCAGTAATCTGAGCAGCAGTCAGCACCACAATGACACAACGAACTGCCACAAATCTACTACTTCAAAGGCAGCTGTGGGACAGACACCTTGTAGGGTGTATTTCACTGACCCGAAATCATCGACATTTGCGACTTCAGTGGTGTCTAGGGAGAGCTCATTGGAGGGCATGATGGAGATCTGTTGCATTTTCTGATGAAAGCTGGTTCTGCCTCGGTGCAAATGCTATCCGTGTATTGCTTAGAAGGAGGCCAGTTCAGGACCTGCACCCAACCTGTCTGCGTGCTAGACACACTGGACCTACACCTGGAGTTATGGTCTGGGGTGCGATTTCGTATGACAGCAGGAGCACTCTCGTGGTTATACCACGCATCCTTACTGTAAATTTGTGCGTCAGTCTGGTGATTCGACTTATGCTGCCATTCATAAACAGCATTTCAGAAGGTGTTTTCCAACAGGATAACGCTCGCCGACATGCCGCTGTTCTAATCCAACATGCTCTACAGAGTGTCGACATGTTGCTTTGGTATGCTGTGATGATGACGATGATTTATGGCGGAGGGCGCTGAACAGCAAGGTCACCAGCACCCTTGCATTAATGATATACCGAAGAATATAGTGAAAATCTATGGAAAAAGGTCAATAAACTGGAAAAGTACGTTTCATCCCACCACAAGAATCGTAAGCAACCCCAAGGAGGTAAGCTTCAGAAAAGTCCATAATAAAATACCTACGAGACACAGCAGAATAACTAAATAATATCATGGATAAAATACCTGTAAAGATGCTGTTAAAAAGGGTCAGATAACCGTCGGTGGATGGCGCCTTAGAAATAATACGTGAGCCGACACTCTGTGACACATTAAGATCTCACACGCAATATTCTGGTAAGAATTTCGGACACCACACAAAATCTTAAGATACGAACAACATTCGTCTGGTTATCAGTTAAAATAGAAGGGAGATCCTGTGGGAGACCCAGTTCAATCATCAGGTCGTCATATAAAAAAGACTCAGTTAAAATATGTCGTACTGACAGCTGTGTCTCGCAGCTCTGATATACTGTGAGGCTCCTCCCGACGTAAGAGGAAGCCATGTGTCAATGGGCAGTGTGCCATTCTAAGCCGAGTAAGGGCTACTTCACATCGTCGCGAGCGGAAGGAGGTAATCCATTGTTGGACTGCGGTCTTAATGGAACGTAGTTTATTATTCCTCACTTTCAGCCACTGAGACTCCCACCAATATATGACCTTCCTGGTATGTTCGATCACAGATCTGTCTCCAGTCGAGCACTTGTGGGACCTCATCGGACGACAATTCCGTCACAGACAGCATTAACCGTTCCTGTACTGATCGACCAAGTACAACAGGCATGGAGCTCCATCCGGCACCTGTACAACACAATGCATGGACGTTTGCATGCTTCCATTGAACATTCTTGCGGCTACACAGACTATTAACGTATCAGCATTTCATATTTGCAATGGCTTATCTCGCACTTATATTAACCTGTGGTCTTGCAATGTTAATCCCTTATGTCACCTAGACAAATACGATCCAGAAATTTCATTATTCTACATTAGCTATTTCTTGGTGTTTCGATTTTTTTGCCGTCAGTGTGACAGCGCGAGATGCCGCCACCGCACAGGCACAACCTCGCCTGGTGCATCTCAGTTCTGTTGCACCAGCCTTCGGATGGCGCTCACGGACCTGCACCTCTTTTTTCTTTCGCGCCACTTCGTCCAGCACCTCGTGGGGAGCGCTGTGAACCGCAGACTACATTGCTTCCGCCTGGCACTGGCGGACAGAGAAATCCTTCCGCCGACAGGCACCAAACCACGATTCTCCGCGGACCTTCACACAGTTCCGCTCCAGCAGTTAGTTCAGTTCAGTGCCTGCAGTCACCTCAGTGCACTACTCTGAAGACTACAGTGTCTACCGGCAGTGGCTAATTCCGGAGAACTAGTACCCTCAACAGCGTGTGTGTTATATGCATGCAGTTAAAGTGACAATTTCATACCAAGAGACATCAAACTTAATTAAATATCACTGTATTATGTTTAGGAAATAAATTGCTAGTCATCAGATTACAAAGGAAAAGTTAAGTACCGTTTAGTAGCAGACCGGTACTCTGGATAAATGTTACTGTGTGTCATTTCTCATTGTTTTTGATAATCAAAGCGTGCAACGGCTACCTTTAAGGAAGTATAGGATGGAAACATTTTTGCGCCGTCGTGTATCTTTGGTCTAACTACTTAGCATTTCATTACTGCATTCACAATACTGACTCTCATAAGCCCTCGTTGTTCTCCTCAAGAGTTCTTTCTCCTTC
This sequence comes from Schistocerca nitens, assembly GCF_023898315.1. Taxonomy (NCBI): domain Eukaryota; kingdom Metazoa; phylum Arthropoda; class Insecta; order Orthoptera; family Acrididae; genus Schistocerca; species Schistocerca nitens. The sequence goes on along the minus strand of NC_064614.1, from coordinate 1,002,379,114 downwards.
AGGCAATTCTTAAATACGACAATTTCTGAAGTGTCAGTCTCCATACTCAAAAAGCAAACAATTCAATGTTTCAGCATCGATGATTTCCATCAGCCAGATAGATATTCTCCAAACGTTTCGTGATGAATTAAATACAACCGATAACAAATCTGAAGACGATACGAGAACCAAAATAACGTATAAGAGGAAGAACACTGTCATTCTCATTGTCCGAAACGGCACCTATATGCTGTAACTCAAAACAACAAATAAACATCGGGTGTGCAGTCGCATGAATTCAGCACGTTCTTCTTGTTCTGATATTTCGGCTGCATATCGTTCAGCCGTCTTCTGAGTGAAACGTAAGATTGACGCTCCAGCCCTCGCTACGTCCTTTTAACTCGCGGACCACGCCACTGCGCATGCGGCTACAGATACACAGGCGTCAGAGTCGTTGGTCGGCGGCAAAGAAGCACAAAGTGCATGAATTATATCCTGCCCCTTTCACCACCTAGTCCCAGAAAGATGATGCAGACGCTGAAATGTCGACAGTTTCGTACAACATAGAGTAACCAGTATCAATATAATGTTTTGCCACAACCGATTTATTTCGCTGTAAGAGGCGGGTGTACCTAAGCTGTTGCGTACATCTTTCATGGACTGTACGAATAGTCTGTCAGACGTATGAGACGCTACGCGCTACATGGATAAGGCATGGAATCCAGCGCTTTCTGTAATAAACTTACAAAGGCGTCGCGTCATTAGTTAGTTATATGTTCCAGACATCATTTGAACGATTTTTTTATCGAAATGATGTGGAATGAGTCAGTTTACGGTGTATGTATATATGAATACTTTTTTAAAGTAGAAATTCGTCAATGAAATAGACGTAACTGTCCAGAAGAAATGATTTTAAATTAGATTTAAAACTTGCTTCGATACCTGTTAGACATTATGTTACTGCACAAATGATCAAAAATTTTTATTGCTGCATGTACAACTCCTCTATGAGCCACTGACAGCTTTAACAATGGGTAATAAAGGTAATTTTTCCCTCTGGTGTAATAAGTATCTATATTACTGTCCTTATCAGATTGTGGTGGGTTATTTATGTGAATCTCATTCGCAAAAATATGTATTGTTACGGCACAGTCAAAATGCCCAGGTCCTCGAAGAGGTACCTACGTGACGTCAGTGGGTGATCACCACATATTATTCTTAGCTACTGTTCGCTTTTTTGCAATAAATACTTTCTTTCTTAGTGATGAGTTACCCCATAGTGATACATCGACATCTCAGCGTGGATCGACTGCGCGGCCACAGATGTAATTCATGCACATTGCACTTCCTTGCCGTCGTTCAATGTTTCTGACGCCTGCGTGCCTGTGGCCGCATGCTCAGTGGCAGGGTCCGCGACTTTAAAAGAACGGGGCGGGTGGTGGAGCATTAGTCTTTCGGCTCACTCTGAAGGTAGCTGAATGGTATACAGCCGAAATATTAGTACAAGAAGAAGCTGAATTTATACGACTGCACAACCGAAACTTAGTAGAGCAGTCATTGCGCAGCAAAAACATGAAGGTGCACTATAAATAAATATTTTTATAGTTACAATATTCACTAGCCATGAAGTAAAACTTAAATCGATGGATCCTTGTATAAAGAAAATTAAATGTTGCGAGGAAATAAACGAAGTAGGATGAATTGACACTTGAGGTTCCAGAAGTTTAGCGTCTAGTACAGGATGTAATCGGTGTCACACTATATAGGCGACGGTAGCACAGATATCCAGAGGATATACTACCAGTTCGATCATCAGCGGTCAAGCACTGCTGACGGAGTCAAAGCCATGCGGCAGTGCAACACGACGAATCTGGTAGACCGCTGCGGAGCGGATCGATGTCGTAGTAAAGTAGGCAGTGGCGGTGAGAAGGCGGCGGCATAGCGTAGCCATAGCTGGCGACAATCTGCTTCAGATGGTGGTAGACTTGCGTGCTGTCGTGGCGCGCCGATAGACCTGAGGTATCCACGGACTCTGCCATCTCCATTTACATCTACATCAACATACATGCTTCACAAGCGAGTACATGGTGCGTGACAGAGGGTACCTTGTAACACTACTACTAATTGTCTTTCCTGCTCCACACGCAAATGATGCCAGAAAAAAGCGACTATCTATGTGCTTCCGTGCAAAGTCTGATTCATCTTTTCTATGCTATTATACGCAAGATGTACGTTGGCGGGGATAGAATAGTCCTGCAGTCTGTGGCAAATGTCGGTTTTCTAAACTTTTTCAACAACTTTTCGCGAGAAGAACCTCTTCTCGCCTCCAGCAATTCTCACTGAGTTCACGGAACATTTCCGTAATACTCCCTTGTTTATCAAGCCTACCGGTAGTAAATGTGGTAGCGCTTCTCTGAATTTCATCTATTTATTCCTATAATCCGAACTGGTGGGGATCCCAAACACTCGAGAATGGGTCGCACGAGTGTTCTCTACGCGATCTCGTTTATACTGTACATGAGACATACTTTCTTATGTTCAAATGTGTTTGAGATCTTAAGGGACCGAACTGCAGAGGTCATCGGTCCGTAGACTTACACACTACTTAAACTAACTTAAACCAACCCATGCCCGAGGGAGGACTCGAACCTCCGGCGGGAAGGGCCGCACACTTCCTTAGAAATCTCCCCACATATTTAACCGACGTGACTGTGTCAGGCAGCACACCACTTGCACCGTATTCGAAAAATAAGTATTTCTTTCCCTCCTCATCTGCATCAAGCTGCCATTCATCTCACAAAATACAAAGTCCGTCAAAACCATGCAGCACCCTCCTGTAGTCACTCAACAGTGACGCCATCATCAAACAGTTGCAGATTGCTGCTCATCCTATACCGTATACGAAACTATTTTTTAATATATAAATATATAAAATATATATTTGAGGACAATATTATGGAAATGGAAGAAGAGGTAGATGAAGATGAAATGGGAGATACGATACTGCGTGAAGTGTTTGAAAGAGCACTGAAATACCTGAGTCGAAACAAGGCCCCGGGAGTAGACAACATTCCATTGGAACTACTGACGGCCTTGGGAGAGCCATTCCTGACAAAACTCTACCATCTGGTGAGCAAGATGTATGAGACAGGCGAAATACCCTCAGACTTCAAGAAGAACATAATAATTCCGATCCCAAAGAAACCACGTGTTGACAGATGTGAAAATTACCGAACTATCAGTTTAATAAGTCACAGCTGCAAAATACTAACGCGAATTCTTTACAGACGAATGGAAAAACTGGTAGAAGCCGACCTCGGCGAAGATCAGTTTTGATTCCGCAGAAATATTGGAACACGGGAGGCAATACTGACCCTACGACTTATCTTAGAAAATAGATTAAGGAAAGCCAAACCTACATTTCTAGCATTTGTAAACTTAGAGAAAGCTTTTGACAATGTTGACTGGAATAGTCTCTTTCAAATTCTAAAGGTGGCAGGGGTAAAATACAGGGAGCGAAAGGCTATTCACAATTTCTACAGAAACCAGAAGACAATTATAAAAGTCGAGGGGCATGAAAGGGAAGCAGCGGTTGGGAAGGGAGTGAGACAGGGTTGGAGCCTGTCCCCGATGTTATTCAATCTGTATATTGAGCAAGCAGTAAAGGAAACAAAAGAAAAATTCGGAGTAGGTATTAAAGTCCATGGAGAAGAAATAAAAAAGTTGAGGTTCGCCGATGACATTGTAATTCTGCCAGACACAGCAAAGGACTTGGAAGAGCAGTTGAACGGAATGGACAGTGTCCTGAAAGGAGGATACAAGATGAACATCAACAAAAGCAAAACGAGGATAATGGAATGTAGTCGAATTAAGTCGGGTGATGCTGAGGGAATTAGATTAGGAAATGAGACACTTAAAGTAGTAAAGGAGTTTTGCTATTTTGGGAGCAAAATAACTGATGATGGTCGAAGTAGAGAGGATATATAATGTAGACTGGCAATGGCAAGGAAAGCGTTTCTGAAGAAGAGAAATTTGTTAACATCGAGTATAGATTTAAGTGTCAGGAAGTCGTTTCTGAAAGTATTTGTATGGAAGTGAAATATGGACGATAACTAGTTTGAACAAGAAGAGAATAGAAGCTTTCGGAATGTGGTGCTACAGGAGAATGCTAAAGATAGATGGGTAGATCACATAACTAAGGAGGGGGTATTGAATAGAATTGGGGAGAAGAGGAGTTTGTGGCACAACTTGACAAGAAGAAGGGACCGGTTGGTAGGACATGTTCTGAGGCATCAAGGGATCACAAATTTAGCATTGGAGGGCAGCGTGGAGGGTAAAAATCGCAGAGGGAGACCAAGAGATGAATAGACTAAGCAGTAAGTACTGGGAGATGAAGAAGCTTGCACAGAATAGAGTAGCATGGAGAGTTGCATCAAACCAGTCTCAGGACTGAAGACAACAACAACAACAAAGTTAAATCCTGTATTCCATTGATCACTGACACGCAGACGCTACTATTGCGGCCAATATTTTTTAGCGCTGATGCGAGTCAGTCTACTAGCAATTGTCTTCACCGAAGTGCAGTTTTCTCGTATTAAAATTCACCTTTTCTTTTCTGAACATTGGAACGAGCAGGACTTACGAGCACTTCTTTCATATACTAACGACTCGTGTATATACAATGTGCATGTGAGGTTGACTCAGGAAGTGGTCATTTGCGATGATGCTACCACACTCGACTGCGAGAGCGAGTATAGTAAACGAGGCCTCTAAATGAATAGCCGGCCTTATCAACTGTGAGCACTTCTTCATCTTCGATACTGTAAAGCAAATGTCTTCTACTGCAAGCTCTTTGATTTCCACATTTTTTGAAGGGTCGTATGGAAAAACCAAGTGAACATGGGCTCTGAAATGCATACCTTCACAGCTACAAACCTTGTTCACGGTCGCTACTGTGATACACATTTCTTCTCCTGAACCAGGGCTCAGTTCGTCAGATATACATTTTAGATCACATATTTACTGGACATTTTTCTTGTTTTGGTCCATACTACGAGTATCTACTCCAAAAATATGGAAAGCAAAGAACTCGCAGCAAAAGATTGGTTTCAGAGCATCGGAGATGAAGAAGTTCTCATAGCCCTTCAAATATGCATTTCACAGTCCTTGTTCACTACACTTTTTGCTTCGAATAATCACTTCAGTCATGTCATTGAATACTGATCATTCCTCGTGGGACACCCTGCATAAACACAAACAGTTTGCAATATACGAGGACTGTTCAACAAAGATTTAGACTGATTTTTTTCACGTATGTTTATTACTCCATTTTAATGTTATTTGATCTTTTTCAAATACTCCCCTCCTACTTGAATGTACTTTCTATAGCGTCTCTGCCGGTCTTCGAGCACCAGTAGAAGCCACTTTTTGTCTGCTCCATGAGAATCGCCTCACTTTCCTTGAGCACTGATTCAGAGTTCTCAAATCAATGCCCCAAAGTTTTGCATTTAGTGATAGGAATACAAAAATTCACATGGTGCAAGATCGGGGCTATAAGGCGGATGCGGTACACAGGTAAAGTTGAATTGAGCCAGAAACTGCATGACTTGATTTCCGACGTGGGGACGCGCATTGTCATGATGAAATCGTCACTCAGTCCGAGAACGTTCTGATCGTTTCCTTGCAAGGTGATTCCTCAGTTTAGCTAATATCGACGTTTAGTGTGCTGCTGAAACAGTAGTATGAGGGGGAACTGTATTCTGATAAATAATTCTATGACAGTCAAAAAATGTGATCACTGGAAGATGGAACCCTTTCGCCTTTTTGGTGTTGCTGGCGATTTCCACACTGTGCTGGTTCGTTTTCCTTTAGGATCATAATGATGCAGCCATGACTCATCACCGGTGATAATTTATTCCAGAAACGCATTCCTTGTTTCAACAAATACACGCAGCACCTCAACGCTAGTCTCCATTCGCACAGCCTTTTGTTTAGGAGTCAACAGACGTGGCATCTAACGCGCACTAATATGGGTCTCGTGGATATGATCATGCATAATCGTAAAGACATTGCCAAGTGAAATTCTCAACACTTCACCGCTGTTTCGTAATGTTATCTGTTGATCCTCACCGACAATCACAGCAGCTGTGTTGATGTTGACTTGAGTCAAAGCACAAGTCGAATACCAGGCCCACCTTGCTTAACACAGACAAGTCGACCTTGTTTGAAATCCTTGAACCATCTAAACACTGTTGCACGAGGTAGTGCATCTGCACCATATACTTGCTGCAGCTTTTCGTTAAGTTTCAGTACCTGTGTGGCTTAAACGAACACAATTTTATTGCGCTTTACTACACCTCTCGCGTCACCTCGATTGTTTGGTATGCGAAATGCAAAGAGCTTCTACAAAACAGAGCATTACTACCAACCTACCGATACGAGAGTGCTTTTGCCTAAGGACGTTATACATGAAAACCCTCTCTTTTCAAATATTCGTGGTACAGATAGGAAATTATCACGAAAGCTACCACAAAAAATCAGTCTTAGTCCTGCTTGATCAACACTCGTACAAATCATTTATTTCCTTACGAATGATACGTCGCGGACGCCACACCTATCCCTCAAATCGTTATCTAGGTAGAGAACAAGAGCAGTCCTACACACTTCCCTGCGCCACTCCTGTCTCCGATGAAGCCTTCCTACTCAAAAAGTCTTCGAATCACTCACATATCTGAGAACCTTTCCCGTATGCTGGGACCCTCGTTAACACTGCATTGTGGCACTGCGTCAAATGCTTTCCTGGAATCTAGGAATATGGAATAGTTCAAATGGCTCTGAGCACTATGGGACTTAACTTCTGAGGTTGGTTGGTTGGTTGGTTTGGGGAAGGAGACCAGACAGCGAGGTCATCGGTCTCATCGGATTAGGGAAGGAAGTCGACCGTGCCCTTTGAAAGGAACCATCCCGGCATTTGCCTGGAGCGATTTAGGGAAATCACTAACTTCTGAGGTCATCAGTCCCTTAGACTTAGAACTACTTAAACCTAACTAACCTAAGGACATCACACACATCCATGCCCGAGGCAGGTTTCGAACCTGCGACCGTAGCGGTCGCGCGGTTCCCGACTGTAGTGCCTAGAACCGCTCGGCCACCCCGTCGGCGAATATGGAATCAGCTTGCTGCCCGTCACCCATAGTTGGCAGTATATCGTGTGAGAAAATGGTAAGCAGAGTTTCGCATGAACGATGCTTTCTAAATCAGTGCTGATTTATGGACAGAAATTTTCTCTCTTCCTAGGAAATTCCAACTCTTGGGTTGGGTTGTTTGGGGAAAGAGACCAAACTGAAAGTTCATCGGTCTCATTGGATTAGGGAAGGACGGGGAAGGAAGTCGGCCGTGCCCGTTCAAAGGAACCATGTAATCTGCCTGAAGCGATTTAGGGAAATCACGGAAAACCTAAATCAGGATTGCCGGACGCGGGACTGAACCGTCGTCCCCCCGAATGCGAGTCCGGTGTGCTAACCACTGCGCCACCTCGCTCGGTCAACTCGTAACATCCTCAAGAATTAAGTAGAAAATCGACGTTAAGGATATTGATTTGCGATTTTGCGGGTCCGTTCTTTTATCTTTCCCGTATACGGAAGTCACCTAACTTTTTTTTCCCAGTCACTTGAGACATTGTACTGGGGGAGAGAATCTTTTCATTACTTTTCAGGGCAAGGTATGCCTATTTATATGTCCTCCACACGGGAGGTTGTGCGAGGGTGAAACTGTAGTATGTCTGTACTATCCTGTATGAATGGATCATCCTGCATGAATGAGTTTTTAAAACCTTAGCTTTCCACTTGCTGTCTGCTATCGGTGCACTAGATGGTCAGCTGGTAACTAAGTACTGTGTTTTATCGCATAATACCCACCTTTTTTCTCGAAAAATCTTTTTGAAAACAGTAGGGAAAGGATTATGCTAGTAATGTGCCTGCACGGATTCAGAAAAGAAGGGAAACGGTGTGTTAGGTAGGTAAAAGTTTTATTTACCCGGTATTTTGTGAATTGACTTAGTAATTTGTGAAAAAAATCGTCTCATTTTCTCCTTTACAGCTACCACAAGGAGACCCCGAAAACTGTCTAGGACAAGAATGGACTTCTTTTGTAATAATGCCCTTGATCGTCTTCCCCACACTTTCTCCAACCAGTCCACCATCAAATCTGCTGTCATCCAATCCTTTTCTGAACTTGTAAGTGAATTCCATGTGGAATAGTCTCCTTTGATAATGCCTTCCTTTTAAAGATGGCATACGGTGGAAGTTCATTGCCGTCTACCGTAACGCCTGTAATGAGCAACATCAACTGTACATTTTAGTTTCTCCTCTCCGGTCGCCTTCACAGGGACACTTTTGAGCCAGTTGGAGCAACTTTTGTGTCATGCGGCACATCAAAAAACACTGGGATCTGTTCGGCGTTACCAATCTGGGAGAGCGAATAGTCATATTGCTGTCGCACTTGCATTACTTAACGATGGAACTCGATTGCCTTATCTGTGTAGTCTCGAGATAAACGCTGGCACAAGAATGTTCTCCTTCGTAGATTGAGATTTTCCGTTCTACTAAGAAGAATCAGACACCCACCGCTTGCTTTAAAATCATTTCTGTCAATGTTGAGCGTGGCAGCTATCTCGGGAGCTTTGTTCTGAATCATTTCGTGAGAGACAGCATAGCCGTCATTTCGAATTTCATTGACGTAAGCAATTACACCATTATCAATTGCGGGATATTTCCCTGATTTAGGTCCACGGAAAGATCTGGAGCTGATTTTTGCAGCCATGAGTTTATCTTTTTATCTCCGCCAGACCCGTACTGAATTAGGATCAACGAAGAAATGTCTTCCTGCAGCGTTCACTTCGTTTGTTGTAATATAACACATTTAATTTGTTTCCGGGTAGTTTGAATATTTCGACATTATGACCACTTGTAACAAACTGACCTAGAAATACACTATGTAATCAAAAGTATCCGAACACCCACAAAAACATACGGTTTTCATATTAGGTGCATTGTAGTGCCACCTCTGCCAGTAATCCACATCAGCGACCTCAATAGTCATTAGAAATCGTGAGAGAGCAGAATTGGGCGCTTTGAACGTGGTCAGGTGACTGGGTGTCACTTGTGTCATAGGTCTGTACGCGAGATTTCCACACTCCTAAACATCCCTAGATCCACTGCTTCCGATGCGATAATGAAGTGGAAACGTTAAGGGACACGTACAGCACAAAAGCATACAGGCCGACCTCGTCTGTTTGACAGAGACCGCCGACTGTTGAAGAGAGTCGTAATGTGTAATAAGCAGACATCTATCCTGACCATCACATAGGAATTCCAAACTACATCAGGATCCACTGCAAGTACTATGACACTTAGACGGGAGGTGAGAAAACTTGGATTTCATGGTCGAGCGGCTGCTCATAAGCCACACATCACGCCGGTAAATGCCAAACGACGTCACGCATTGTGTAAGGAGCGTAAACATTGGACGACTGAACAGTGGAAAAACGTTGTGTTGATGACAAATCACAACACACAATGTGGCGATCCGATGGCAGGGTGTGAGTATGGCGAATGCTCGGTGAACGTCATTTGCCAGCGCGTGTAGTGCAACAGTAAAATACTGAGGCGGTGGTGATATGATGTGGTCGTGTTTTTTATGGAGAGGGCTTGCACCCCTTGTTGTCCTGTGTGGCACTATCACAGTACAGGCGAACACTGATGTTTTAAGCACCTTCTTACTTCCCACTGTTGAAGAGCAATGCGGGGATGGCGGTTGTATCTTTCAACACGATCGAGCACCTGTTCATAATGCACGACTTGTGGCGGAGTGGTTACACGACAATAACATCTCTGTAATGGACTGGCCTGCACAGAGTTTTGGAACGCCGACTTCGTGCCAGGCCTCACCGACGGACATCGATGCCTCTCTTCAGTGCAGCGATCCGTGAAGAATGGGCTGCCATTCCCCAAGAAACCTTCCAGCACCTGATTGTACGTATGCCTGCTAGAGTGGAAGCTGTCATCAAGGCTAAGGGTGGGCCAACACCATATTGAATTCCAGCAGTACCGATGGAGTGCGCCACGAACTTGGAAGCTATTTTCAGCCAGGTGTCCGGATACTTTTGACCACGTATTGTACGTCTGCAAGTTCACTTTTCAATCTTACGGTATGTTGTGACAATGGAAATACTTTTGTGCCAAGTATCGCTGTGTTCACTGTTGTCCATTGGGTAGTCATTTGAAGGCCACTCCAATACGAATGAATCAGGAGAGGGAATTATGCGCGATGTTAATAAAATAATTTTTTAGTGATGAACAATCTTAACAGGAGGGGTATATGCTTGGGCGGGGGGGGGGGGGGGGGTGAGTTATGCGATAAAATACAGTAGAATCCTTCAACTCGCTTAGAGATTTTACATGGTACCGCTATATTCTACGATTATCGGCAAGATCTTTCATTAAAGTGTGTAAAGTGTGACGATCAAAGTTGTATGCTTTGCGCATCGATCTTCTTATAGACACACGATTTTCCACTATCTTTTGTTGTCCATATTCTGCGTTGCATTTCAACTGAGAGTGCAAGAACTCTGTTTCGTCAGTATTTTCTGAATTTTGCTGTTAAATGATGGTGGGTCTTTTCTGTCCCTAATCCACTTACTTGGTACACACTTCTCCAGAGTGCGATTTGCGATCGGCTTAAGCTTTTCCTGTAATTCCTCTGCGTCCACTATGTTGGAACTAAATTATGTCCATTCATTGTCTTAGTAGGAAGCTCTTTGAACTACAAAAACTCTCATAGCCTTCTTGATGGATTTATTATCTTTAGTAACCATCCGTGGTTATGATGACATCATGATCGCCAGTCCATGCCCTACACTGATACTGTCGATAAGGCCAGCACTGTTTTTAGCTATTGCGTATCGATTGTCGCAATAGGTGCACAAGACAGCGTTTAGAGAAAGCGTTCAAAACAATTTGGAAGATGGTCTGTCCGTACCACCAGTAATGAATTTATAGACGTCTCATGTAGGTTTCGACTCACCACCAGTTAATGTTGTACTTTCGGGATACTTCTGCGCTACTGAAAATAGACTTTCTGTGAACGAGCCTATGACTGTTACTCGTAGAGCAGCATCTACTGACCGGTAAAATCATCTGAGGATAATTTGAGCTCTCCTATCCGGGTATTCGCGTCCTTATAATTTCTCAGTCTGACTCAATTTCGACCTCGATAGGTTTAATATTTCTTTCGATTGCAATAATGACCCTCCTTTCTGTGATGTCTAACCTGGCCTTTCGATATAAGCCCCATGCTATGTTAAATATTTCAGAGCTTTCTACTGCTGTTTCATTCGGCTCTCGGTTTCGAGTATAATTTGAGCGTGACAGGTTTCTGAGAGGGCGGTAAAAGTTTCGGCAATGTAGTGTTACAATATTGAGTTTCGAAGTGTTTTTACTTCGTAGGCTATCTAATTTTGTTCTCTGTGTATTGAGTGAAAAGCGTTCAGCAGAGGACCACAGACTATCTACTAGCCTTAAGAACCCCCTTGTGCATTACACAAGTAATGTGCTACTTGCTTAGTTGATTCCTGTCTGTTACACACCCCTGACGTATAATTGTTCATACATCGGTGACTAACACATGAGATCATTCTACACCGTACACCCATACATTATTACTTTGCATATATTTTTATGATATTTTTTGCTTCAATCCTACCCCGTTACCAGTGTTATCTAAAGGTGCTACATTTTTAGGTTTCGTGAGGTTTACAGATTTACATTTCTCTACGCTACGAGCTAGTTGCCGATTTTTACATCAGGCTGATATTTTGTCCATATCTGACTGAACGTTATTACAATTTTTATTGGAGGATATTTCCTAAAAAACGTTTTGATAAAAATTAAATTTACAGAAGAACACAAAATACAGATGTGGTATAAATAAATAATAGTTGACGGAAGACATGTAAGGAAAACAGTAGGGGAATACTTCCTACTCTCACCGGGAATAGTTAATTTGAGACGGGAAAGAGCAGAGGAGGGCAAACATTTTAGTGAGAGGCGTATAAAATTTGGGGGAAAATTTTTGAAGAGAGAGAAAAAATTAAGTTTCAAGTCAAGTCAACGACTATTTAATTTATGAGGTTATCGGTTTCGGTCTGTTTAAGACCTCTTCAGACCTCAAACCATAATGATAGACGGTGGCTGTGAACGGAGCAGGCGCTACAACTCCACGAACGCTAACTGCTCAATTTTTAACGACTATGTAATTAGAGATGAGAACACTCTCGGGTTGGAGTGGGTTGGGAAAGGAAATCAGTAGTGTCGTTTACGGAGGAACTGTAGTGCCGTTTGCATTAGCAGATTGAGGGAACGAAGGAGAAGCTGAAGTTGGGTGGTCAGAAGGAATTCGAACCACGCTCCTGCCAAATGCCGGTCCTGTTAGTAGATTGTGGGTATAGTAGTTACGCAACATGTAGCAGTGCGCTTTTATATATTGCTATCAGGTTCCGCTGGAACGCAGTAGAAAGAAGCGATTACATTTAAGGAAGTGGATGCAAGCCCTCGTCGCGTGTTTGCAACTTTTATTCTCTTCACCCATTATTGAAATTTCTCCTTAGGCTCTCGTGGAATTACATTAAAGAGAGGAGAAACTTCTTTACGTTGAAATAAATTCTTCTCGTCTTCTTTAGTTTACAGTCGCTATGGAAACGTATAGTGACACTCTGACTTCGCTGCTCCAAAGATATTCCATACATCATAAACTGCAGCCGAAATTTTATTAATGACTTTTGGCATATACAGTTTTTACTATCGATTGTAAATGTTCACTGTCTCTTCGTAAAAATGGATACGTATGAATGTATAATTTGGACTATTTAGGTGCCATCTTTTGGTAAAATTATTTTGTCGTTGCAGAATTACTTCACTGTTCCCTTGAGATTACGCGAAACTAATTTTCGAAGGGTGTTCAGTAATATTCTTATGAATTTTTAAATAAATTTTCAGAGTTTACCAAAATGTTTTCCACTCTTCGTGTATAGTGTATAGTTTTTTTTACAATTAAGAACAGGCTCATTTGAATCTACTTAACATTTTCGATAAAATATAAACTTTCTTGTTCTAAACTGTTGATATTATTGTTAAAAACCTAATTTAGTTCTGCAAAATTGACTATACAGTAAAACTTTTACGTTTAGACATTTAAACGTCTAACAATTAATCTACGATTAACGTAACGTAGTTTTCTGTTTCCTTCGTGATTTATTTGAGTCACCACACCAACGGAATGCTTGATTTCGGTGTGTCCCCTCGAATCTGATTTCGGTGTGTTCTTCTGTCCACCCGCCGAAATATCGCACCGAATACAGCGCCATCTACAACGAATTGAAAACATTGTTTCAGATAAGCATTAGGTACGTTTTGGCGTAGAATCCGAAACTGCAATAAAAAAGAGGATTTTTATTTAAAAATAAAAAGGATGTGGCTATATTTAGCACAGACAGATGTTCCTTTTGAAAATACACTCCTGGAAATTGAAATAAGAACACCGTGAATTCGTTGTCCCAGGAAGGGGAAACTTTATTGACACATTCCTGGGGTCAGATACATCACATGATCACACTGACAGAACCACAGGCACATAGACACAGGCAACAGAGCATGCACAATGTCGGCACTAGTACAGTGTATATCCACCTTTCGCAGCAATGCAGGCTGTTATTCTCCCATGGAGACGATCGTAGAGATGCTGGATGTAGTCCTGTGGAACGGCTTGCCATGCCATTTCCACCTGGTGCCTCAGTTGGACCAGCGTTCGTGCTGGACGTGCAGACCGCGTGAGACGACGCTTCATCCAGTCCCAAACATGCTCAATGGGGGACAGATCCGGAGATCTTGCGGGCCAGGGTAGTTGACTTACACCTTCTAGAGCACGTTGGTGGCACGGGATACATGCGGACGTGCATTGTCCTGTTGAAACAGCAAGTTCCCTTGCCGGTCTAGGAATGGTAGAACGATGGGTTCGATGACGGTTTGGATGTACCGTGCACTATTCAGTGTCCCCTCGACGATCACCAGTGGTGTACGGCCCGTGTAGGAGATCGCTCCCCACACCATGATGCCGGGTGTTGGCCCTGTGTGCCTCGGTCATATGCAGTCCTGATTGTGGCGCTCACCTGCACGGCGCCAAACACGCATACGACCATCATTGGCACCAAGGCAGAAGCGACTCTCATCGCTGAAGACGACACGTCTCCATTCGTCCCTCCATTCACGCCTGTCGCGACACCACTGGAGGCGGGCTGCACGATGTTGGGGCGTGAGCGGAAGACGGCCTAACGGTGTGCGGGACCGTAGCCCAGCTTCATGGAGACGGTTGCGAATGGTCCTCGCCGATACCCCAGGAGCAACAGTGTCCCTAATTTGCTGGGAAGTGGCGGTGCGGTCCCCTACGGCACTGCGTAGGATCCTACGGTCTTGGCATGCATCCGTGCGTCGCTGCGGTCCGGTCCCAAGTCGACGGGCACGTGCACCTTCCGCCGACCACTGGCGACAACATCGATGTACTGTGAAGACCTCACGCCCCACGTGTTGAGCAATTCGGCGGTACGTCCACCCGGCCTCCCGCATGCCCACTATACGCCCTCACTCAAAGTCCGTCAACTGCACATACGGTTCACGTCCACGCTGTCGCGGCATGCTACCAGTGTTAAAGACTGCGATGGAGCTCCGTATGCCACCGCAAACTGGCTGACACTGACGGCGGCGGTGCACAAATGCTGCGCAGCTAGCGCCATTCGACGGCCAACACCGCGGTTCCTGGTGTGTCCACTGTGCCGTGCGTGTGATCATTGCTTGTACAGCCCTCTCGCAGTGTCCGGAGCAAGTATGGTGGGTCTGACACACCGGTGTCAATGTGTTCTTTTTTCCATTTCCAGGAGTGTATCAACCTTTCATCTGGAACATTTTTTTTTTCTAAAGTATGCGAATATTTCGAAATACTTAGTTGTTCCAAGTCAAAACAAACATCCTTTATAATAAAAGTACTGCCCTAATTAAAAGCTGTGAATACCTTGTCACACATAAAGTTTTGGCAGATGGACATAGACAAACTCCATTACAATCTCACAACATATGAGGCATTTAAAATATTACATATCTTTTTTCCTTTAATAACGTATAATAATTATCAGCGAGGCAGAAGAGCGCAGCGGCAATCTTATCCTATGGTTTGGCCGTGGGCTGATACGTTTCGCGCGATCAGTGCTATCAGAACGTTTTCGAAGGAAGTATGCGACGCTGGTCTCCTCCGCTCGCGCCCCATGACCTGTAACAGAAAACATGAACACAATTATGTGGCTCAATTTATTGCTTTTAACTTAATGCATTAAAAATATCGCTTAAAAAGTAACACGAACCCACCTAACGTCACTCGGCAGTCCCTAAAACGCAGAAATTGTAAGAATAGAACTGTATCGTTGACTATCGATAGTCGCCTCTCTGCCGTGCGCAGAGCAACAGTGGGGAGTGGTGGCGTAGCTTTCGTGGAGCGTGGGCGGGGTGTTGTGTTGACGCCGTGGCTGCAGCACGGATCTTATAAGTTATGGTGAAGTAGTTGAAAATGTTTGCCACACAAGTTTTGGGTTTAATTTCAGTGTTAACGACGCGGTATCAATCGTTATCCAAAAGGAGATGTTTCTCGGTTTCGTGTGTCGTGCCGGGAGAACAACAATCAATAGCGTCGCGACGGTTACGGGAAAATAATGTGGACTGGTGTGATTCAGTTGCAAGTTCTAAGTGAAAGAAACACATATCGTTTTGACCGGCTGAATATCATGAGCGCAGGTACATTCTCGTTCGCACATCGTAACCGAAATTTTATGGGGCGTCGACGTCACGATTCGATCACGCGCACGCTCGTGTTATAAACTATTGAATTGTACTGTTGGAAGAAATGTGCCAATCGTCAACTGATGAAACATGCGCTGAACAGTGATTGTTTTGTGTTCCTTGCACCGTGTTTTTGCACTCGATGCCATCATTTAGACAGCAACTTTATGTGTCACAACGGACCAGTACTTGGAGTACAAATACTGATCACGTCCATTGTGGAATAATGTTAATTATTGTGAACAGGGCAGCCCCAACCTGTGTGAGTGTTTAACAGAATACAGTGAATTCTACCATATCAACTTGGTATTGTTGGTGTGAGTGGCTCCTCTACTTACCAGATAATAGTCATTACAGGACACATCATAGCAGGCAGTGCAGAGAGCAGCAGATCAACCGCTGCGGGAAGGACCAGGTACGTGGATTTAGGCACACTGTCGTTAAATATGCAACCCCGTTCCCGTGTCTAGGGAGTGTTGTACAGTCTCGAGTGGTAAAAAATGGTTCAAATGGCTCTAAGCACTATGGGACTTAACATCTAAGGTCATCAGTCCCCTAGACTTGGAACTACTTAAACCTAACTAACCTAAGGACACACACACCCATGCCATAGGCAAGATTCGAACCTGCGACCGTAGCAGCAGCGCGGTTCCCAACTGAAGTGCCTAGAACCGCTAGGCCACAGCGGCCGGCCGAGCGCTAAAGACTTTCTTTTATTAGTACCGCATATTTACCCCCTTTGCTCCCGGGTGTGTTACAAAATGAAGAGCGGTATCAAACCAGTTAGCAGAGTCATGTTTAAAAAATTATAAATAAATTACATAACGAACGTTATTATGCACAGGGACGCTAGTCTTAGGTTCAGCCAAAAGAAATTAACGATAAATGAAATCAAAATTGTAAGCTAACTGTGATACAAGACAATCGCAGAAATAGTTAAATTAAATAGTAAGATGTAAGTAAAAATTAGGTCGAAAAAATTACAGGTGAAGCCAAAAGGAAGTTTAATATTTTGTGGAGCCATCTAAAGAAGATGTTGACAAGATATATCGTACACGTCATAGAAAAATGTAAAATGATTAGAAATGAACGCAAATATATAGAGGAAATTTTCAGAAATAAGTAAAAAGCTGGAGTAAAATTGAGACAAAATTAGGATATGGGATGGGTTAAAGGAGGAAACAACAACAAAACTGAAAGATAAAATATGGTTGAGCGGAAGAGAGGGAAGAGAAAAGTTGAGAGGTAGCGTGTCAAAAAAAGCGGTAATAGTGGTAGCAGAAGAACAAGAAGAAGAAGAACGAATGTCTGGTGGGAGTGGGAGGCATACACGTGTTTGCCACAGCGACCGCGAACCCACGCTGTCATTGCGCGGTGCCGCGTCACAACTCGGCAACTGGGGCGCCACCGACAATGTGTTTACCCGCTGAAAATAGCGCCAACTACCGCCGGCCGGCGCGAACCGTCAGCACTCAGCGGCCGCCCCACTCCCGCCACTCCACTGGCTGCTGCCCTCCTGAAAACAGCCCTCTTTCCAGCCGAGACTCCGCCACAAGGACTGCGCGCTCTGTAACTACCTGTTCAACTATCCTCAGCATACTTTGTATTTCGACATGATTGTCATTAAGGAGTGTGCCTGAAAGAAATTTAAAATGCTTATTTGACACCACAAACGGTCATCAAGGCAGAGTTCACTAGAACAACAATATTTTTAAAAAGTTACATAACTAGTTTTGACGCACTGAGTAGTCATTTTCAACTGTAATCACAAACGTGGAAAACTGCACTAATAATTATAACCACACTTTTTTTCAAATATTACGAAAAATACAGTAAAACCAGCAAACTGAAGCAAAGGCAGCAAAAACGGTCACAAGTCGTTATGATAATTTTTGTTCGGTCGTCATTTCACACCTTAATGTTGTGTAGATGAAAACTGTATTGCCATGTAAGGTATTATACAGGGTATATCAAAATGAATCATCCGATTTGGCAGTCTATATTTCTGAAAATAATAAACATATACAATTAATTTTGTTTTTTGATGAACGGAAAACTAAAGAAAAAATTTTTTATACCTTTTAATAGGTGTTTAGTATGACCCCCTTAAGATGTCAATGCAGTGTTCAGATTGTTCCCACACTGCAGTGAGCATGTCTTGAGTTACACTGCTTGCACAGCTGCTGTTATGCGATGTCTCAGTTCATTCATTGTTGTTGGTAACAGAGGCACATAAGCAGAGCCTTTCATAAAGCCCACGAGAAATAATCACATATTACAATATTTGAACTCCGAGGACAAGAACCCACAGGAATTTATTATTTTTCTATTCTAAGAGTGAAAATAACATTCAGTAGAACACTCTTAGACTTTACGTAAATGAAATAATTTTTGTGGCTGGTGTGTAAGATTAATTTTTCTCAGAGTAATTAATCAGTAACTTCACATAAAAATATTGACGACACCAGTGTTGTAATGGGAAGAGGTTTTGGTGTTATATATTAACTATTTGGTGCATACATTTTAACGTCACTTACTGAATTAGTGAAACAGCATTTCAATATTTATTTGTGGAGATAAGATATGACTAAATAATTCATTATAGTCGGGCTCAGCAGCACATAAATAAGAATTATCAAAGATTATTTCTTTCTTTCAAAGAATACTGTTATTCTTGCTGCTACATTTTCATACCTTTTCCAATAACACGAAGACACCACCACAAAAACTTTATACAGAATCAAAAACCCATTACAAGTCTCAGCACGGGATGAACGTACGAAAGTCAATACGTAGGTCTTGTTTCATTCTACACAAATGTTTATTCAACAGACATCCCCAGCACAAAAAGCTTCATACCGGGTGAAAAAGCACCGTTACAGCTATATAAGGCTACTTTATTTAAAAGGCACGTCCGGTTTTCGCAACGTTAGTTACGTCATCAGGTCAAGTTCTGAACAGAAGGAAACCGCGATAAAATACCAGGTAGTGACCACCTTGGATAAAAAGAACATACGATCATTGCCAAACCGGCTGAATGCAAGTAATGTAAAATGTGGCAATAACCAATACAGTTGCAGCATGATAATGGAGAACAATTGATATTAAACCTTCCTCCAGTTCCTAGAATTTCGCTCTATTTAAAAAATCATGTCGCAGCCCACGATGTAATGATGTAGGAGGGTAATCAACTGCCGGCACCTAAAATGGAATACAAATAAACCATCAAAATACGGTGCGGTGGGTAGAATCGAAGGAAACAGAAAAATCTGGAGAATTAGTGGATCAGAGCAGCGCCGCGGCTAACTGCACACTAACGCGAACCATATGACAGGCCACTTTACGCATGTGCAGAAGTCCTAGGGCGGACTGGCAGTGTGAGAAAAATACTACGTATCGGGTGCACACGAGATTATAGACTCAAATACGTACAACAGAAAATGTAAACTGAGTACTACTGGAAGACATACATGGTGTAAAGTGGTAAACTGTTAAAAGAGTTAAAACTCATTTAAAAAAAAGTAAAAGTAGAGGGATCCATGAAGTACCAAACGGTAAAAAGACCCAAAAATAGGGAGGAGACAAAGGAGGGAGCAATGCGCAAACAGGTAAACGGTCTGGTTACCCATTGAGGCAGCCAAAATCAATTAAGATCCGGAGAATATTTTTGTTCCGTCGTTTTGCTACAAGAAAATTGTTTTTTTCTTACCATACGCGTTCAACTTTACTAAAGTAAAGTGTCATCAGTGCTCTGTAATTAAAGATACTTAAGGTACTTTCTGCTTAGTTTTTCCACCTACATCAGAAAATGCCGTCTTCTAACACGTCTTTCGTTTCTTTCTTCGTTAGGCACTATTAATTGTGGTCTAATTTTACGCTACTTTGCACACTATGCATTTTTTACATTTAACACAGCACAGTTTCGTACACACCTGTTCACTGTATATTTGTATACATCTAAGTGTGTAATGTGTTTTGTAGTGTTGCCAACATTACCACTATTTTTTCTTTGATCTACGAGGCTCACTCCAAAAGAAATGCACACTACTTTTGTAAAAATACAGTTTTCATTCTGTATGTGTGAAAGTTTTACACTGTGTAGATACATCCATCCCGCTTGTTTTCAAACTTAGTTCAACCTGTTCCCGTGAGCGGCGCCGTCACAGCATGTCTTCAAGATGGTTCCTACAGTTGACGTTCGCCAGAAGCATCGTGCTGTCATAGAATTCCTATGCTGTGAAAACGAGACAGTGGGAAACATCCACAAGAGGTTGAAAAAGGTGTATGGAGATGTTGCTGTCGATCGCAGTACAGTTAGTCGGTGGGCAAGCAGGTTACGTGATGAAAGCGGGCACGGCAATATTGAAGATTGTCCTCGCAGCGGCAGGCCTCATACTGCACACACTCAAGACAATGTGCAGAGAGTTAAAGAATTGGTGATTGCATTGGTGATTGCTGACAGACGCATCACACTGAACGAATTGTCACGCTACGTTGGGGTAGGGGAAGGAAGTGTTTGCAGAGTACTGAAAGTGTTGGCGTTAAAAAAGGTTTGTGCCAGGTGGGTTCCCAGGATGTTGACAGTGGCTCACAAAGAAACAAGAAAAACGGTATGCAGCGAACTTTTGGAACAGTACGAGAATGGTGGAGTGAATTTCTTGGAAGAATTGTGACAGGTGATGAAACATGGCGCCATCATTTTTCACCAGAGACGAAGAGGCAATCAATGGAGTGGCATCATGCAAATTCACCCAAGAAAAAAATTCAAAACCACACCTTCTGCTGGAAAAGTTATGGCTACAGTGTTTTTCGATTCTGAAGGACTCTTGCTTGTGGACATCATGCCAAGTGGAACCACCATAAATTCTGATGCATATGTGACGACACTGAAGAAACTTCAAGCTCGACTCAGTCGTGTTCGACCACATCGGCAAAAGCAGGATGTTTTGCTGTTGAACCACGATGCACGGCCACATGTCAGTCATAAAACCATGGGAGCGATCACAAAACTCGGATGGACAACACTCAAACACCCGCCTTACAGTCCTGACTTGGCTCCATGTGACTACCATCTCTTTGAGAAACTGAAAGACTCTCTTCGTGGAACAAAGTTTGAAGATGATGACTCCCTTGTGCACGCTGCAAAACAGTGGCTCCAACAGGTTGGTCCAGAATTTTACCGTGCGGGTATACAGGCACTGGTTCCAAGATGGCGTAAGGCAGTTGAGAGAGATGGAAATTATGTGGAGAAATGAAAATGTTGTTCCTAAAGGATGTATCTACACACTGTAAAACTTTCAAACATGTAGTATGCATTTCTTTTGGAGTGACCCTCGTATATATTTTTTTCTTCCTCTGTAGTTCATTTTATGTGTGTTATTCTATTTAATTATGTTACTGTGTAAGAGTAATGAAGGAATACTAACATACACAAAGCATTAACACAAAACAAAGAGTTGCTCAATGATCAACACTAGAAAGGAGTGCTAGTTCTGCAAGGTTCGGAGGAGAGCTTCTGTAAAGTTTGGAAGGTAGGAGACGAGGTACTGACAGAAGTAAAGCTGTGAGGACGGGGCGTGAGTCGTGCTTGGGTAGCTCAGTTGGTAGAGCACTTGCCGCCGAAAGGCAAAGTTCCCGAGTTCGAGTCTCAGCCCGACACACAGTTTTAATCTGCCAGAAAGTTTCAACGTATGCCTTCCTTATTGGCGCCGATTCTCACCACTAGTTTCTCTCCATTAGAGAAGATGCAGTTCTCTCAGCCACCAGTGCCCATAGATTGGAGGTTCACTTGACATAACAGAATGCGCCGTAGAAGTTAGCTTCAATCTTCACGTACTAGGGGAAGAATGGCTGACAAACTGACAGATTTTCCCAGGCAGGCAAACATAACTGTACTGTGGTCCCATACATGGGCCTTAGGTGACCTTAGAAAAGAATCAGACCCATTAAGATGGCAAGCTTATATTCTGTGATCCTGGCATTGAGTATCTCTTTGAGTATCTCAGACCGGCAAAGAAGAAAAGGAACCCCCTTGCAATGTCGGAAATATAGCGCATACCATGTACATGTGGAAAAGTTTATGTTGGAATGACTGGACGATCAATCAACACCAGGATCACAGAACATAAGTGGCATTGGAGGTTGGGGCAGGTGGCGAAATCGGCTGTGGCAGAGTTCGCATTGTTTGAGACGGACCACGTAGTAAAATTTGGAAGTTCTGGCTGTAGAGAACAACTATCACATCCGCTTGTTCAGAGAAGCTGTAGAAATACATAAACATAAAAACAGCCTCAACAAGAAAGAAGGTACCCTCAAGGTAAACGGATACTGGCCTCCCGTGCTGCAGCGGAAGACCGTCGCAGATAGCAAGAGAATGGCACCGGAAATGGCGGCGGAGAAGCCCTTGGACATTGGCGCACCAGGTACATATAGTTTGCGGCTGCGAGCTCGGCTCCAGTCCACCATTAGCAATGGAGCCACACGTGCTGGCGAAACGTCAGAAAAGTCATCAGGCGAAGAACCTGAGACAGAAGCAAACAAGCAGTTTTAAATTCTCTCACTTTCGAATAGAGTACGGAAAAAAGATCTTTTCGTGCGGGCTCTGATTTCCCTTATTTTATTATGATGCTCATTTCTCCCTGTGTGGATCGTGTCAACAAAACTTTTTCGTATTCAGAGGAGAAAGTTGGTGACAAATTTTGTAAGAAGATCCCGCAGCACAGAAAAATGCCTTTGCTTTAATTATGTCCACCCCATCCTGTATCATGTCTGTGACATACTCTCCCCTAATTTTCGATAATGGAAAACA
Source organism: Schistocerca nitens (assembly GCF_023898315.1). Classification (NCBI taxonomy): domain Eukaryota; kingdom Metazoa; phylum Arthropoda; class Insecta; order Orthoptera; family Acrididae; genus Schistocerca; species Schistocerca nitens. The sequence continues at coordinate 1,002,356,392 of NC_064614.1, read as the reverse complement.
TGCTGTTCTTCTCTGAACTTTCTCGATATACTCCGTTAATCCTATCTGGTAAGGATCCTACACTGCGCAGCAGTACTCCAAAAGAGGACGGTCTGTGGTGTAGGTAGTCAAGGAAAGAGATTTGTTGCATCTTCTAAAAGTTTATTTTTTAAAATTTTTTGCTTTTTTTAATTTCCCATCATCTTGAATTTTTGAATTTCACATCAGCATCATCGTACATTTTCTACCAGCGCCATCATGTATTTTTTTTAAATTCCCGCCATTTGCACATCTTGGATTTGATTTTCTCGCCACCACCGGCAACTGCAGTGTTGCAGCTGCAGCACTGACTAACGGTGAATGCTTGAACTATATACTAGAGTTGCAATATAGGTACCCTGCACTATACGTACTTACATCTCTTCAGGGCAAGCTGTGGTTCTAAGGAAACTCATGGAGGTAAGTGAGTAAATTACAATAGCTCTACCAACCCATGTTGCAAAGCGATCGGTGAAATGTTGTAGAACAATTTAAGTGTGGAAATATTTGATTTGAGGGTCCATTGTGTCTTACACTAAGTACAGTATAGAGATTGAATTATCAGTGGACCGAAAACCACTCATCATTCTTCATCATGACTAAGCCACCTTTCACACAGCACCTGAAATATCAGTGATCAGACGGAGAGAAGCATCAAATTAATAAATTAATATCTCACTCCCTTGATTTATCGCCTAATGACATTTTTTGTGCGCTTGCGTCAAACCAAAGATAAGTGGCAGCGATTTTCAACTCATTCAAAAAGTTGCTAAATCCGTCCACAACCAAGTTTTTGAGGTACCAACATGAGAGCTAAAAGAGTATTTTCGGAATTGGTTCAAGGGCATACTGAAGTGTAAAAACTTAAAAGACGACCATTGTGAGAAACAATAAAACGACAAAAAATGTTTTTCCCACATGGTCTATGTAGAGCCCCTCCCCCCGCCAATCACATTTCTCAGCCACTTTTGTTGTTTCTGTTGACCCGTCAAAGATTGGTTGATGATGATGATGTTTCGTTTGTGGGGCGCTCAACTGCATGGTCATCAGCACCTGTACAAAGCCCCAATTTTTATACAGTCCATTTTGTTTCACAATCCAATCTAGCCACTCTCACAAATGAAGATGATGATGATGAAATGATGAGGACATCACAAATACCCTGTCCCCAGGCAGAGAAAATCGCCAACCCGGCTGGGAATCGAACCCAGGACCCTGTGATCCAGAGGAAACAATGCTTGCCTACTCTTCACTTCAGTATAACTGCTGCACCTTGCATCATGAATCATATGCCAGTAGTATAGAAATGGGGCTCCTGGCGCAATTTTGATATCAAATTCATAACTTCGCTCTCCCCCTCACCCACACCTCTGCCCCTCCCCCACCTACTTTATTGTGGGGAATTTCGAATTTTGGCAGGAATTTCGAATTTTGGCGTGAGTTACGAATTTTGGTGGGAATTTCTTTGGCCCAGGGCTGTGCTGACGTTCCACCCCACTCACCACCCTGGAACTGACGGGAAATTGAAAATGGTGGTACCCTTTCCAAGACTCGAACCCTAATGCTTCTCATGGAAAGCCCAAGGGCACCCCAGTCACATTCAAACTGCTCAGATGCGGAAGAGGAAGGTTAGGTTAGTGTACTTTATTTATTTTGGTTGCGAAATTGAAGTAAAGACCGGTCATAATTGACTAATTAATCATACAGATCACTTTTTTTTAGGAAATACATTCAACTGACGAGATGCTGGTGTTGGACAAAGAGGAGTTTAATAAGTGTATTACCTGTAAGCATACAGCTCTGAGGACTGTACGTATTGCTGCTTGACGTCACAATTCGCTACAGGCGCCTGCACGGCAATCACCTTACAGCCCAGGAAATCAAAGCCAGTACAAGCTACCATAAGTGATGTGAAAAAATGCATCACCGATCTAATTACATACCGAAATTGTTGTGAAAAGAACCAGCACTTGTAGTGAATGGGTCATAATGTAACACATTTACTGGGGAAAATTGTCATCCCAAAAGATTGGAGAAGGTGTGGTAGTTGAACAGGTGTTCTCCCCAATGTACGAAAATTAGAGGCCCTTTTACCTCTTCTCATGCCTCCCCCTCCCTCCCTCCATCCCTCCCTCCCTCCCTCCACCTATGGGAGACAAGGCTTTTTGATATTACTAGCTGCTGCTGCAAAGTGCCTTGCGGTTTTTCTGAAGCTTATCAGCATTCTGCCAGTGGATGAGTGACACCCAGTCCTTCCTTGAGACGACAGTCCTTTGTCAACACGAAAGCAGAAAACCCAACTAATCAATATGAGATAAATGAAGACCACCCCACTCCACAGGCTACATCCTGGTTGGGACACAGCTGCCTAGCGCTACCACCCACACACAAAAACTGAACCATGCCCCACAAAACCCAACGTAAGTGACTGCCTTTCTGAGGAGAGAAAAAATTGGTTGTAACAACTGCATCGAACGTCAATGCATCTCTTATAATCGAGCATCTATTAAAAAGAAAACCACATCAGCGACAATAATAAATGCCCGCTTTCCACGGAAATGGGCACAGTCCATTTTCTTTTAGTTTCATAAGCAAAATCGAAACAGTCTTTACGTCCAATTGCAGGATACAATTCGCATCTCATTATTTTGCGACATCCAACGCAGTGCGTCGCCGCCGATTACTGAAGACTAAAATTTAGAACCTACAGATGTCCCCCCTGCCTTGGTGGGGTAAAAATTCCAATTTTTTACTGCGTGAACTACCGATCACCGCAGAATGTCCTCATTATTTCAAAACCATCATCGGAGTAAAGTAAAAGCTAGAATTTCAACTCCGAAGAAAAAACATCTTTGTTAAGCAGTTTCTTCCAGTTTGATGGGCAAATTACACGACCTGAGAACGTGTCTGCGTTCAAATCAATGTCAGTAAATAAACTGTCGTGCATATGTGTATTACAAACATTTCAGACCTGGGAAATAACATAACAGAATACAATTTTTCACATCACTAGCTCACATATCAGAGAAAACGCAATCGTTTTACGTTCGACAACAACAAGCTATAATTCAAGAGGATGTTACTGTTTTGTTCACTATGGCAAGTCCCTTTTTACCAGTGTGAAGCTATATCACACATGCATTTATGAAACAAATTTTTAGAGCCTCTCTTGTAATAGAATCTCCTACAAGATCTTACCACATCTCTCTCTCTTTCTCTCTCTCTCTCTCTTCTGTTACATAAAAACCAGTTATCATCTGCATGCTGCCATTTGATACTTTTGATCCATAACTCTACCGACATGTATGCAAAGTTTCTGTTAGCAGCAGATGGTTCAAATGGCTCTGAGCACTATGGGATTTAACATCTATGGTCATCAGTCCCCTAGAACTTAGAACTACTTAAACCTAACTAACCTAAGGACATCACACAACACCCAGTCATCACGAGGCAGAGAAAATCCCTGACCCCGCCGGGAATCGAACCCGGGAACCCGGGCGCGGGAAGCGAGAACGCTACCGCACGACCACGAGCTGCGGACTGTTAGCAGCAGATACTTGCGTTCTAGTTTTGTGAGCAATTTGATCATCACAGCCTGTTTCACACAATCTACTCACATGTTGGAAATAAGACTATCGTTTCCAGGTTCCACAACGATCTACAATTCAAGTAGAGGTTATGAAGTATGAAATAGCACAGGAATTGATGTATCACTTATTTTTTAAACATTCAATTGTGATGACGATGATAAAAATAATGATTCCACGAGAATAGATGCAGCCGATATCTGTTAGTTTTATGAGCAAAATTGGAGTAGTTTTGAGGGAACTATCTGCATCCAGACTTCAAGCAGCTATACCACTGTAGAACCTGCTATAAGATTTTTCTGTGTCTCTCTCCATCTTCCGATATATTGAAGAAACAAGTACCATCTGCGATTTGACATCGAGCTTATTACATATACACATATCACTCCATTTGAGTATATGGCCAGTGCTCGATGTTGCTTGCACACATCTGCGTATTGTTTCGTCGACTGTACTGGAGGAGGACCATGTCGATCACAAGAGAGGGTTTCTGTATTGATCCTCCATAAGCAGCTTAATACATTTTTTTTCCGAGTGTAATACATCCAAGCAATGTATGTCTACAAATCTGTACATCGCCCTACACTTTGTTTTTCTACCATGACTTTCATATCTGTGTCAGCTGCTGCACCAATTTTGATCCTTTGGCTCTCTCAGAAAGCTGAACATCACATGGTGTAAACTATTCAGCTTCCACAACACATAGATTGATAGAAATAAAACACAGAGACGATGTTTCTCATTGACAAAAATGTGGAACACATCGCAAAATTTGGAAACTGGAAGAGTCTGCAGCATTGTAGAGAGTTTCCAACAGCTGTCTGAATGTGATGACCTATACAGTTAATCTCATCTTCCACAGTGACAGGGTAGTGAATGTGTCGATGTTCTGTTTCGATGAGCATCGTTTCCTCATCTTGCACTCATGTGTATAATTACTATTCCAGTGTTGACCATTGCTGAAAGGTGCTGTTCACAACACACATGAGGTAGTAGAAATAAAAAGAGGTACTGTTACCTTATTGGTGACAAAAATAAAGAAAAAAAATAAATACATTTGGAGAGCGTCAGAGCATATGGAAATAGGACGAGTTTGCAGAATTGAGGAATACTTGCAAACAAGTGTGTGAAGGTGATGACCACTACATTTAATCCCAATCTCCACAGTCACAAATAGCAGATATCCAGTCTTCCACAAAGGCTCCCTCCATCACAACCGAGTGGTGTCAATCAATCATCGCGCAGTAATGAACAGTGTACTAGAGGATGGATGGGGAAGACACTGTTGATATGGGGCGATGTACAGTAACACACACCTCAGTTGATAGCATGATCAGTCTTAGCTATTTTACGAGTTCTTCCATAATTTCAACGCCAACCAGTGACACAGCAGATCCCTTCCCAGTTTCTGGATCATTGCTACATCACCCTCTGCTACTTCACAGACACCGTATACTAGATTGTGAATGCAGATAGATGACTGAGCAATACGTCTATTCAGTTATATAAATCAAAGTATACCAGGTGTTCTGTAATTTCAACACCAGCCATTGACACGGCAGAATATTTTCTAATTTCTGCATCATCGCTAAATCATTATTTTCTTGCAGTTCGATGCACTAAATGAGTTTTTTTACACGTCATTGTGAAGTGCAGATGATAGGCTTCTCGTACCATTACAGCGGATTTGGATCCGATATTTTCGTTATGAATTTACTTGTAGAACGTAATTGTAACTACCACCTACGCAAAAATAAATGTTCTCCTGTTCTTACGAAAGTTGTATCATTATTTTCCGAAAATCTGTAGTGGATGAAGAGAATTTAATGTGCAGACACATAAACTGTAAATGCCTCCATTCGTATTATCTCAGACAATATTGATAATTTGAGAAGAAATGATCACTTTGTCAGGCATCAAAGTTTGTCAGCAAAACTAACTGTTCTTGAACTGAAGTTAATTGTAGCCTCTTAACTGCAGAGGATATTCTCGCGGGCAGCTGCAAAAGTATAATTTACACAAATATTTTTTCCTTGGGTGTAGATTTTAAAGATCTTACATTCAGATAGCAGAATGCATAAAATGTGATGTTATTACTTGTGAAAAATAACTGAAGCGTAAGATTTACTTAGTATTTGACTGAATGAACACAGATAGAACCAACATTCTGATTTTGTAGTGGAGGCTATCTTCTTTCATAGGATAATGCGCGGAATAACGCTTGACAAAGCACGTTCTCAAATTATCTGCTGCAGTAATCGACCAGGCACTGACGTGTCTTGCGTTATTAACATACGTTTCAATTTCGTGAGCCAACTTATTTTAGTAACTGCATTCCATCCTCAGTAGCTATTTTATATTATTTTTCTGTCGAAATGGGGGCCCACAGATCACTTTGCACTTAAGTGAGTTTCCGAAGAGCAAGTGTTGGTCCACTTGCCAGAGGGAATGATGTCATTTATGACCCTTTACACTATGTGATCAAAAGTATCCGGACATCTGGCTGAAAATGACTTACAAGTTCGTGGCGCCCCCCATCAGTAATTCTGGAATTCAGTATGGTGTTGGCCCACCCTTAGCCTTGATGATAGCTTCCACTCTCGCAGGCATACGTTCAGTCAGGTGCTGGAAGGTTTCTTGGGGAATGGCAGCCCATTCTTCACGGAGTGCTGCACTGAGGAGAGGTATCGATGTTGGTCGGTGAGGCCTGGCACAAAGACGGCGTTCGAAAACATCCCAAAGGTGTTTTATAGCATTCAGGTCATGACTATGTGCAGACAAGTACATTAGGGGGATGTTACTGTCGTGTAACCACTCCGCCACAGTCCGTGCATTATGAACAGGTGCTCGATCGTGTTGAAAGATGCAATTGTCATTCCGGAATTGCTCTTGAATAGTGGGAAGCAAGAAGGTGCTTAAAACATCAATGTAGGCCTGTGCTGTGATAGCGCCACGCAAAACAGCAAGAGGTGTAAGCCCCCTCCATGAAAAACACAACCACACCATAACACCACCGCCTCCGAATTTTGCTGTTCGCACTACACACGCTGGTAGATGACGTTCGCCGGGCATTCGCCATACACACACCCTGCCATTGGATCGCCTCATTGTGTACCGTGATTCGTCACTCCTCACAACGTTTTTCCACTGTTCAATCGTCCAGTGTTTACGTCCCTTACACCAAGCGAGGCGTTGTTTGGCATTTACCAGCGTGATGTGTGGCTTATGAGCAGCCGCTCGACCGTGAAATCCAAGTTTTCTCAGCTCCCGCCTAACTGTCATAGCACTTGCAGTGGATCCTGACGCAGTTTGGAATCCCTGTGTGATGGTCTCGGTAGATGTCTACCTGTTACACATTACAACCCCCTTCAACTGTCGGCGGTCTCTGTCAGACAACAGACGAGGTCGGCCTGTATGCTTTTGTGCTGTACGTGTCCTTTCACGTTTCCACTTCACTATCACATCGGAAACAGTGGATCTAGGGATGTTTATGTTTAGGAGCGTGGAAATCTCGCGTACGGCGGGAGGGGGGGGGGGGGCAGATACGTTTGATCACATTGTATACATACGACATCGTCAGCATGATGATGCAGGATATTTAAAAACGCAAGATGGCAATAGCAGGGAAATCCAAAAATATGCAAGATGGTGCTTGCAGGAACATTAATTTTTGCATGAAGTAAAAGTGGTACTAACCATTCATAGTGCTTAGAAATGTAAAAAGACGGCGTTGGACCAAATTATTTAGTATCTATTAAAATGAAATAGCAAGTGACAGCACAGTATTTCTTTACCTGTAACGAAACAGGAAAATTTGTAAGTACATCCCACTATGTTCTAAAGTATTGAAATACATTTGCACCATTCTCAGAAGCAGGTATTTCCATAAGCTTCATCAAATGAATTGAGTTCCATCTTCAAAAGTATTTGATTATTACCAAGATTTTTGTAAATGCGCGCGCGCGCGCCGCACACACACACACACACACACACACACACACACACACACACACACACACACACACACAAATGAAACAGGTAATTCAGACAGCCCAATTAATAAACAGAACGGAACATTCAAACCATTTAAAATAAATATGATGCGTCTTTCCCACAGACTGTTGAAAAGAACAGAATGGGTCATTTGCACACATCATTTTTAAAAAACAGAACGAGTCATTCATATAGCCTGTTCAAATAAATGAAACTGTTTACCTCTGAAATAAAAAGAATGGGTCACCATTTAAAAAACTGCGTCTTCCACAGAGACTATTTAAGAAAATGGAACCGATCGCCATATACGAAAATGGAATGGGTCACTGATAAAAAAAACTGAATGGACCATAAACACAGACCATTCAAAAATGGAACGGGTAACCATTAAAAAAATAGAATGTGTCATTGTGTATATGGGATGGCTAAATTTAAAAAAATTGTATAGACTGTTTGCATACACTGTTTAAAAAATGGAATGGGCCACCATTTAAAGAAAAGGGGTTGGGTCACATTCAAAAAACTGGAATAGGTCAAAAAGTAATAAAACTGGATGGATCATTCACACAGGTAGTTTAAAACAGGTTCTGAATGATATGAAATTCCATAATTTAATGCCATACTCAAAAGTACCTGTCGATATGAATTTTCATAGAGTAGTATCATGTTCAAAAGTATTTCTGGAGATATGCGACTGCAGGCTTTCTCGGCGTATTTCAGCTATGAAATCTTCACGGGTTATCACGCAAGTGGCGTAGTCTTCTTCGCCTGAAGATGTATACGCAATCCATTGAAACGTTGCGACTAGAAGACGACGCCACTCGGCTGATAACCCGTGAAGATTTCATAGCTATTTCTGGAGAGGAGAGTTTGCCGCTCGTGTCCAAAGGCTCAGAGTTTCGACATGGCTGCATACTAGAAGACAATCATTGCTCTCTCGATTACCAGCGCTGAATGAGAAAAACATGCCAGAGTTCCAGCAAGTAATCAGTAGATGAAATATGTAAGACTGTTATTAGTAGTATATGTGATACTTAACATTTTTGGTAAGCTGCTCATATGTTCCAAGAAGCAGAAAGCATTTAGCGATTGCTATGATAGTTCAGGCAATAATTTGCCATGAGTGGCTGCCCACACGTTTCTCAGCCCTTCCTTCTGAGTCATCAAGTTTAAACCAATTCAAACTGGTACAGACTTACTGATGTCAGCAAGATAAGAAAGAAAAATAAGCAAAACGCTCAGTCAGTGAATTCAGATTTGCCGATGCCTGCCTGCCTAAAGGTTTCGAAATTTGTGTCTTATTACATGAAGCTGAGTCATAGACGTTGGTGAGAAGCTTGAGCCACGTAATGAAATTTAAAATACTTTCCAAATGGATTATAGAAATATCAAACATTATTTCACTAATCGTCAGTTATATCATTACTAGTAGGGTAAGGAGAGCACCATCCCACGTTGCACTGTTGCTAAATTTATTCAAGATGGAGGATCCAAGATGGGAGAGATAGATATGGCAAGCTCACAATGCCGTCATGGAAGGAAGTTCAAATGTTGGCTGGAAAATAGGTTAATTGGGCTACTTCCACTAACCTAGCACCCTCCCTCCTCCCCTCCCCAAGAAATGGTGGGAAGCTCAAGTTTTGGTGGAAAGAAGATCACTTGGGCTACCTCCACTATCCTAAGAAAATGGTGGGAAAAGTTTGGCGAGAAAAAAAGGTCACTTGGGCTACCTGCACTAACCTAAGTTATCCAAGCACCACCTCTTCCCTGGAGTTGGTGGGAAAAGGATTCAGCCAGTGTTGGGCTGCTGAATACGATGGGCATAAGTCTTTATTTTGCATGCAGTCTTTATTTAAACAATTTGAGTTGTCCTACACAGTAGCTCCAGCCAGTGCATTCACCATGAGGTCTGGAGTCCAACCGACCTGGTACACAATACCGCCACCAGAGGGAGCTCTCGTCCCTCCTGTGATGTAATCCAAGATGGTGGTCTGGGGGGAAAATGGTAGGAACAAATGGGAGCACTGAACCTGGTCATGTGTTACACTTCAACCAGTAGGATGGTGGTATCTGGTAACGTCATTGAGGGGTTATAGTGACCTCAGTCTCGCTCAGTCAGCCAGCAGCAGCAGCAGCAGAAGAAGAAAAAGGACCATGATGTATCAACAGCAGTCACAATCCAGAACAGCCTTGAGCAACAGGAAGAAAAGTAAAAGTAAGCATCCCAATTGTCTATGATTAGCATTATTATTATTATTATTGGTTGTGTTTGCATCTTGATCAATATGTAATGCTTCCTCCTCTTTGTTCAGCAGCAGACCTTGACATGTCCAAGACTTCAGGGGCGAGGGGAGTGCCAACATGTCGACCTCTGCCACCTCCAGACCTGCAGCAACCTCAGCTGCCATCTTGTCGAGACCTGTGGCAGCAACAACCTCCAGCATGTCTGAACCTGTAGCGACCACTTGGGATCCTGTAACACACATAGCCCACTTGCTGCAGCAGGACAAGGAGCTAATGTTGTGTGCCCCACTCTTTGATTTGTGTGATGAGGACACACGGTCTCCTCCCAACACATCGAATGCTGCTGGTGGTTCTAAACAACAGCAAGATGGAGGACAGTACTGGCCACCAACATACGACCCACCCCAGCAGAAAATCCCTGTACTAGTGCAGATACAGTCGATAAGAAGGCCTCAAGTGTACCCATGCCGTTCAGTTCTACATACAATTTAATTCCCAGTGGAACGAAACATGTAAATGTAGGTATAGAAGCACACCATGTCTGGGGCTTGCATGCAAGAATAGAAATTGAAAATGCATCAGAAGGTGTTAATGTGCCTACTTCTGAGTTTGACTGGGATGAAATATGTTGTACAGAGTGCTACATCAGTAAGCAGATGACTGCAGAGTGTTATCCAACTCGTACCCTCCCCCACCCAGACGTTCACCTTACTGGTATGACACTATTTAATACAACAGTGTATGATGACTCTACACTATGTGCAAAATAGTGTGACAAGTGTGTACGCCTCAGTTATGAACTTACACGATCTGGATACTACACTACTCCTTCCATTGGAGAGATTGAGTCTTTGGTTGCCGAGCATAGACTCCGCTTTCAATAATGTTGTAAACTTCCTACGTGTGCATAATGTACATGTTGATGATTTGGAGCAGTATCTTTGTTTGCACATGAATGCAGAATCAAAAGAGAAACAGATTAAATGTGTGTGTGAGAAACCTGAGTACTGTGAGGCAGCCATTGCTTGAGGAAGATACGCGCGGAATTTATTGCACATCATAAATCTTTGTTTGGGAATTACTGTAGAGGTGCGATGAGGAAGATAAAGAAACAGTCTGATGATTTGTTTTTGAAATACTGTATCCAATGTACGATATTTAAATAAATTATTTTATAGGGTGAGTCACCTAACGTTACCGCTGGATACATTTCGTAAACCACATCAAATACTGACGAACCGATCCCACAGACCGAACGTGAGGAGAGGGGCTAGTGTAATTGTTTAATACAAACCATACAAAAATGCACGGAAGTATGTTTTTTAACACAAACCTACGTTTTTTTTAAATGGAACCACGTTAGTTTTGTTAGCACATCTGAACGTATAAACAAATACGTAATCAGTGCCGTTTGTTGCATTGTAAAATGTTAATTACATCCGGAGATATTGTAACCTAAAGTTGACGCTTGAAACCTCCGACGTTCAGTTGCGTGTTGTAACAAACACGGGCATAAATTGGCCAGCCCGTTCTCCTGATCTTACACCTCTGGACTTTTTTCTGTGGGGTACGTTAAAGGAGAATGTGTACCGTGATGTGCCTACAACCCCAGAGGATATGAAACAACGTATTGTGGCAGCCTGCGGCGACATTACACCAGATGAACTGCGGCGTGTACTACATTCATTACGCTAGAGATTGCAATTGTGTGCAGCAAATGATGGCCACCACACTGAACATCTATTGGCCTGACATGTCGGGACACACTCTATTCCACTCCGTAATTGAAAACGGAAACCACGTGTGTAAGTGTACCTCACCCCTCATGGTAATGTACATGTGTGTCAGTGAAAAAAGACCAATAAAAAGGTGTTAGCATGTGGACGTAATGTGCTGTTCCAGTCTCTTCTGTACCTAAGGTCCATCACCGTTCCCTTTGGATCCCTACGTAATTCGGTGCTCTCCGATACACACGATCGAACAGAGGAGGAGTAGTACTCAAGCGTCAACTTGAGGTTACAATATCTCCGGATGTAATTAACATTTTACAATGCAACAAACGGCACTGATTACGTATTTGTTTATATGTTCAGATGTGCTAACAAAACTAACGGGGTTCCATTTAAAAAAACGTAGATTTGTGTTAAAAGACATACTTCCGTGCATTTTTTTATGGTTTGTATTAACCAATTACACTAGGCCCGTATATACACTCCTGGAAATGGAAAAAAGAACACAGTGACACCGGTGTGTCAGACCCACCATACTTGCTCCGGACACTGCGAGAGGGCTGTACAAGCAATGACACACGCACGGCACAGCGGACACACCAGGAACCGCGGTGTTGGCCGTCGAATGGCGCTAGCTGCGCAGCATTTGTGCACCGCCGCCGTCAGTGTCAGCCAGTTTGCCGTGGCATACGGAGCTCCATCGCAGTCTTTAACACTGGTAGCATGCCGCGACAGCGTGGACGTGAACCGTATGTGCAGTTGACGGACTTTGAGCGAGGGCGTATAGTGGGCATGCGGGAGGCCGGGTGGACGTACCGCCGAATTGCTCAACACGTGGGGCGTGAGGTCTCCACAGTACATCGATGTTGTCGCCAGTGGTCGGCGGAAGGTGCACGTGCCCGTCGACCTGGGACCGGACCGCAGCGACGCACGGATGCACGCCAAGACCGTAGGATCCTACGCAGTACCGTAGGGGACCGCACCGCCACTTCCCAGCAAATTAGGGACACTGTTGCTCCTGGGGTATCGGCGAGGACCATTCGCAACCGTCTCCATGAAGCTGGGCTACGGTCCCGCACACCGTTAGGCCGTCTTCCGCTCACGCCCCAACATCGTGGAGCCCGCCTCCAGTGGTGTCGCGACAGGCGTGAATGGAGGGACGAATGGAGACGTGTCGTCTTCAGCGATGAGAGTCGCTTCTGCCTTGGTGCCAATGATGGTCGTATGCGTGTTTGGCGCCGTGCAGGTGAGCGCCACAATCAGGACTGCATACGACCGAGGCACACAGGGCCAACACCCGGCATCATGGTGTGGGGAGCGATCTCCTACACTGGCCGTACACCACTGGTGATCGTCGAGGGGACACTGAATAGTGCACGGTACATCCAAACCGTCATCGAACCCATCGTTCTACCATTCCTAGACCGGCAAGGGAACTTGCTGTTCCAACAGGACAATGCACGTCCGCATGTATCCCGTGCCACCCAACGTGCTCTAGAAGGTGTAAGTCAACTACCCTGGCCAGCAAGATCTCCGGATCTGTCCCCCATTGAGCATGTTTGGGACTGGATGAAGCGTCGTCTCACGCGGTCTGCACGTCCAGCACGAACGCTGGTCCAACTGAGGCGCCAGGTGGAAATGGCATGGCAAGCCGTTCCACAGGACTACATCCAGCATCTCTACGATCGTCTCCATGGGAGAATAGCAGCCTGCATTGCTGCGAAAGGTGGATATACACTGTACTAGTGCCGACATTGTGCATGCTCTGTTGCCTGTGTCTATGTGCCTGTGGTTCTGTCAGTGTGATCATGTGATGTATCTGACCCCAGGAATGTGTCAATAAAGTTTCCCCTTCCTGGGACAATGAATTCACGGTGTTCTTATTTCAATTTCCAGGAGTATATATATATATATATATATATATATATATATATATATATATATATATATATATATATATATATATGGTGTTACAAAAAGGTACGGCCAAACTTTCAGGAAACATTCCTCACACACAAATAAAGAAAAGATGTTATGTGGACATGTGTCCGGAAACCCTTAATTTCCATGTTAGAGCTCATTTTAGTTTCGTCCACCTACGCTCAATGGAGCACATTATCATTATTTCATACGGGATACTCTACCTGTGCTGCTAGAACATGTGCCTTTACAAGTACGACACATGTGGTTCATGCGCGAAGGAGCTCCTGCACATTCCAGTCGAAGTGTTCGTACGCTTCTCAGCAACAGATTCGGTGACCGATGGATTGGTAGAGGCGGACCAATTCCATGCCCTCCACGCTCTCCTGACCTCAACCCTCTTGACTTTCATTTATGGGGGCATTTGAAAGCTCTTGTCTACGCAACCCCGGTACCTAATGTAGAGACTCTTTGTGCTCGTATTGTGGACGGCTGTGATACAATACGCCATTCTCCAGGACTGCATCAGCGCATCAGGGATTCCATGCGACGGAGGGTGGATGCATGTATCCTCGCTAACGGAGGACATTTTGAACATTTCCTGTAACAAATTGTTTGAAGTCACGCTGGTACGTTCTGTTTCTGTGTGTTTCCATTCCATGATTAATGTGATTTGAAGATAAGTAATAAAATGAGCTCTAACATGGAAAGTAAGCGTTTCCGGACACATGTCCACATAACATATTTTCTTTCTTTGTGTGTGAGGAATGTTTCCTGAAAGTTTGGCCGTACCTTTTTGTAACTCCCTATATATATAATCTCTAACTCTGTTTATGTTTTATTTCATACCTCTCTCATTAGGGTCCAAGTGCTGCACTTATTAATATCATCATTATTTTTCAATGCTACACCTATAATGATGCAGCAGCATCTGCAGCAGATAATTGCACCAAACATCTCCTCGAAAGTCATTGACAAAATAAATGATGAAGTTACTCTAAATGGGTAAAATATATGTAGATGATTTCTCTGTGTAGACGGTATACCTCAGTTGGTTAAGTGATGGAGCTATAGTGGCTACACATACCATTACCATCCCTTCAAGTATATCTTTCTATATATGGCAACTACTTGGCTGTACATGGCGTAGTTAGTGTGAAACATCCTCACCACAAGGACTTTGTTGTCGGTGACTGGTCCTGTGAAGATGCAAAAAAAGACCTGAAGAAGAACAGAATTCTCCTTCCTGATAATATACGAGCAATTATTGTAGTTCCATCCAATTGTGGCAAGATTAATGTCCTCATGACGTATCTAACACATGTAGATGGAGTCCGATTTGAACATGTTTTTTATTCTCAAAAACACTGTTTCAGCCCAAATATCAGCTATTACTGGAGATATTATGCGGTGTTAAAGGTGTTACATGTACGACATTCAGTGAAAGTGGTGATCCCCCCTCCCCACCTGAAAAAGCAAAGTTAAACACTGTCTACATATTTCACAGTGTTGCTGTGGAAAACCAAGGCCAAATTCGAAAATCTTTCCGTTTCGGTCGTTATATGGGGCGTTGGTGTATTGTTTCTAAGCCAAACATATTCCAGAATCTCGAAACAGTTGGTTATGGATAATACAAACCTCATTATAGCATTCAGACAAGACAATCCGAATTTAAAACACATTTATCAAGCACATGTAGGGACCGACGCATCGTTCAACGATTTCGTCAAGATATGTGCTGATTGCTGGAATCATTCACAGTACGGGTTTCTCGTTACTGATAAAACAAGAAAACTGAATGATGGTAGGTACAGGCGAAACTTTCAAGAGGTTCTGTATATATAGCCTGGTAAGAGAAATGAGTACATCAGTATGCGCTGCACCACGGATAAATTCGCGCGCCTGTCTAGCGCTCAATACGAGAGAATGGGTGTACACAGACACAACATTCGCATATACATGGATGCGAAAATTCAGGCTATCGTGCATAAAGTTGGAGGTATGCGCAGGAAACTAGAGACATATTACCAGACTCTTCTGAGAATGATCAATGCATTAAATGAGTTAGTTAATGAAATCGGCGAGAAAGCAAACGACTTACAAACGACTTACCTGAAAAGGTCGAGGTTCTTGAGGGGGAAAATAGATGTAGAGGTCCCTCTTGTTGAGAAGGGGAAGCAGGCACATAACAAGAGGAAGAAGAAGAGCGGATATATAAAGCCTCACGCTGCGGAGACGTCTGATTAGTATACAGCGAGATGTGAACGAAGCAGAAAGTTATTCAAGCGTGGAAAGTGGTTCGAGAGAAATTACGGTTGCTAAGGTTGCGACGGCAAGCGCTAAGAGAGACCTTCAAGGCCGTTACTGAATCTCTCAGGAAGCTCTTGGCAAAAACAAAACCACACCATAACGATGGTGTTACCATAGGCGAACTCACTATCCGTCACGCCATCACGCCCCTGGTCAGATAGATAAAACATTCGGCGTCTCGCGTCTGTCGGCCGTCGTAATTTAATATATTATTATCATTATTTTGATTGTTGCCGACTTACGTGGTGGGCCTTAATAAAAAATGATATTTCATTCAATTTTGATTTACGATTAAATGCTTTCCTGAAGTTCTCCTTTTTAACAATATTAATCTCAAATTATTTGTTACATTAATGAACGTTAGACTCACTGAATCTTAAAACATGAGCATATAAGCTGAACAATGTAATAAACTACTCATATTAATTTCCTCGGCTAGTCAGCTCACTTTAAAGCAAAAGATCTTTAGTTATTAATTACAATTGCGGCCCACACACGCGCGAGAATATTTTTTCTTACCTCCGTTAACCATTGCATTATAGTCGGAGTCCTGGCTCTGGCTCTCGGCTGTGGTACTGAAAATGAGAATCTTAAAGCTACGTATTTTCTGCAACGTCGGGCGGCTGTGGAGAAGAATGAATATTATGTTAATAGCGGGCGAGTTTTTCGCTTCCGCTAAATTTTTATAAGTTAATATCGCCACGTAATGGCGTCGTTGGCTGCATCGGCCGCTGCGATTGTTGAACTGTAAATTACTTGAATGCAGGTTAATTCAAGGAAGGCGGACATGAAATCGGAATCACCTCTTACAAATTAAAAGTGAACAATGATATTAAATCAATATATTATCTGCTAACTCATACAAATATGCTTACATTTGCCAGCACTCGCAAGATGTCCGTCTACACGCGACCAAGACAAGAGAAGAAGTGAAGACGACTAAAAAAATTAACAAAAGAGCGTATCTAGTCTCTTTAGATCATTTTGTTATACATATTTCTTTGCCCTCGAAACTTACACAGAGAAATGATAAAAATACATATTATTCAGTTTTTAAAAGTATCTTCTTTATAACTACCGTTTTAAGTCTTTTCGTAATATAGCACTGGGGACGCTATAGGCGTTAGCAGGGGGGAACACTACATGCTGGGCATGCATCCTATAAATGTAACTGATGACATAATACAGATTGGTGATAGGCAGTTTGAGAGAACACCTGGCTTAATGAATCTTATTTTCCTAAGACCTACCAAGAAACCTATAAATTATTCAGTTAATGATAGGGAAAATTTACCATGAAATAGTGCATTTGACTTATGTACATGAGATCAAAAAAGCCTGAGTGACAAGAAATATAAAATCATTATAAAACAAATACTTGATTGCGAAAACAACAGCAATAGCAGCAGTGGCGATGGTATTGACATTGAGCATAAAGCAGTGAACTAAAGAATCCCACAGTATATACACCCATCAAAAAAAGTTTTGCATCACCTCGGTTCCGAGATTTCCGGAACCTGTACAGAAAATTGGAATAGAGATCAACATAAACATCATTTCCGCTCTTTTATTGCTCATGAAAACCACAGATTGCATGTTGAACCACCATACAGCGAGACCTTCAGAGGTGGTGGTCCAGATTGTTGTACACACCGGTACCTCTAATACTCAGTAGCATGTCCTCTTGCATTGATGCATGCCTGTATTCGTAGTGACATACGATCCACAAGTTCATCAAGGCACTGTTGATCCAGATTGTCCAGATTGACAGTCTAGGCATGGTTGAAGTTGAACTACATACAACACGAGCCATGTGCATACATTTTAATCTTCGAGACTCATACATATGGACAGATATCCTCCCAGAAATAATTTCTCAGTATAATCGAACCAAACAATAAAACTGAGAGCAATCGTTGTTCGTGATAATGGACTCATAGATACGGTGTACTGATGATGATGATGAGGTTCCCATACTCCAAGGAGCATACGGCACGATGCGGGAGACCCGCACCACCAACTAGGCAAGGTCCTAGCGGAGGTGGTTCTCCATTGCCTTCCTTGGCATCTCAGGGTGTGAATGTCATGGAATGTGCTCAGGATTTCTATGATGGTGAGTGTAGACAGTTCATTTTTGCCGGCTGCTGTGGCCGAGCGGTTCTAGGTGCTTCAGTCCAGAACCGCGCGACTGCTACGGTCGCAGGTTCGAATCCTGCCTATGGCACGGATGTGTGTGATGTCGTTAGGTTAGTTAGGTTTAAGTAGTAAGTTCTAGGGGACTGATGACCTCAGATGTTAAGTCCCATAGTGCTCAGAGCCATTTGAACCATTTTGGAGTTCATATTTAAAGGTGTTGCATTCTTAGCATACACTACAGAAGCAGGAATAATAGACATTCTCAATAAACATTGCACCATCGAGATCTTTCAAGTATGTGAAGTGTGCTAAGAGCAGGAAGTGTGAGTAGTGGTTAACACATTTCTACCACGGAATTCACTGGGATGATCCTGGCATACCCTATAAAGATTTGGTGACGTTGTTTCAATCACTTGACCACACGGATACCATCATCCATGTGAAGGGGAAGAGATGATCTTATGGACGGGTCGAATCTTCAAGTTTGCTACTATTCAAAATCTGGAATGCTATGGGTGTCCTCCTCTCCATCGACTCAAGAAGAAGAAGAAGAAGAAGAAGAAGAAGAAGATGTGTGAAAATAGTGTTGTTGTGTCTGCGTATGAAAATGTAAAATTACTTTTAAATTGGATGAGAAATAAATGAATTTTTACCTCACAGCCTCAGAATTTTTTTTTTCTCTGTTCCCGCTTCAACAGTGTGCAGTTTTAATCAGATGCTATATCTGTGGTTTTCTTCAACCACAGGAGATATAATTTTGGACATGTCTGATCTATATCTTTGGAAGCGGACACGGTCAAGCACCTCCTGCTCCCATAACCTAATTCGTGCTGCACTATAGGTGTAATTCCATGCAACCACTCTATATATTTTGTTATCGTCCATATTAAACTTCACCAACTTAATAGCACTCTCCACCAGCAAAACTAATGTCATTTGTGACCTGCAATGTTTTTAAATACGTATACATACATAATGCAACAGGGGATAAGTTTTTTGTAAATAACAGCAATAAAGACGTTTGGTGCCCAATTGTTTTCTTCGGTTATTCAGTTCACACAAATGTAATATAGTTCTTGAGGCATAATATAATCCTTGAGGTACAATGTAGATTTCGAGGTACAATATACACAAATCAAAAAAAGGTTTACATCACCCCAGTTCCCAGAACTCCTGAAGATAGACGTTGACTGTGGATATTGTATCACAGACACAGTCCATTGGACTGTTCAGAGATGTCACTAAACCCGCCCAAGGACGTAAACAACCATGCATGAGCAGCGCCTATTACACGGACGGGGTCCAACAGCCGTTCAGTTCCAGTCATTCCACCAGGAAGAAGGTACATGGCTCGTGTTGTATGCAGTTCAACCATGCCTAGGCGGTCAATACCGCGGTTCGATTGCGTCGGCATTGTTACTTTGTGCCAGGAAGGGCTGTCAACAAGGGAAGTGTCTAGGCCTCTTGGAGCGAACCAAAGCGATGTTGTTCGGATGTGCAGGAGATACAGTGAAACTGTCGATGACATGCCTCACCCAGGCCGCCCAAAGGCTACTACAGCAGTGGATGACCGCTGTCTACGGATTGTGGCCCTGAGGAACCCTGTCAGCAACGCCATCTTGTCAAGTAATGCTTATAGTGCTGCCACAGGACGTCGTGTTTGACTCAAACATTGCGCAGTAGGCTGCATCACGCGCAACTTCACTCCCGACATCGATGGTGAGGTCCCTCCTTGCAACCATGACACCATGCAGTGCGGTACAGACAGGCCCAACAACATGCCGAATGGACGGCTCAGGATTGGCAACACGTTCTCTTCACCGATGAGTGTCGCATATGCCTTCAACCAGACAGTCGTGGGAGACGTGTTTGGAGACGAACCGGTCAGGCTGAACGCCTTAGACACACTGTCCAGCGAGTGCAGAAAGGTGGAGGTTCCCTGCTGTTTTGAGGCGGCATTATGTGGGCCGACGTACGCGGCTGGTGGTCATGGAAGGCGCCGCGATGGCTGTAGTATACGTGAATGCCATCATCCGTCCGACAGTGCAACCATCTAAACAGCATATTGGCGAGGCAATCGTCTTTATGGACGACAATTCGCGCCCCCATGGTGCACATCTTGTGAATGACTTCCTTCAGTATAATGACATCGCTCGACTAGAGTGGCCAGCATGTTCTCCAGATAAGAACCCTATTGAACATGCCAGGGATAGGTTGAAAAGAGCTGTTTATGGACGACGTGAGCCACCAACCACTCTGAGGGATCACCGTTGAGGAGTGGGACAATCTGGTCCAACAGCGCCTTGATGAACTTGTGGATCATATGCCACGACGAATACAGGCTTTTATCAGTGCAAGAGTGTTGTGTCTATTTCATACAGCATAGACACAATGAGGTAGCTAGGTGCACGCTAAACTAACGCAGACGGGCTTGAAGTTCTGGAACATGAGACTTATCAATGAATAAGAAGAAAAGTACGTAGATGTTACTTAACTTTTATTCTCTTTTTGGAATACATCTCTCTTGAATATTAGTACGCTATTAGCACTGATACAATTGGCGCCTTGCTAGGTAGTAGCTATGGACTAAGCTGAAGGCTATTCAATCTGTCTCTCGGCAAATGAGAGGAAGGCGTCGTACTTCTGGTCGCAAGCAATGTCGTCCGTACAACTGGGGCGAGGTCATGTCCGTGTCTTGTGACCTGCCATGTGGTGGCGCTAGGTTTGCGATTACACAGTGGCGACACGCGGGTCCGACATGTACTACAGGACCGCGGCCGATTTAAGTTACCACCTAGCAAGTGTGGTGTCTAGCGGTGACACCACAAAGAGGACGTGCTACTGACTATTAGAGGTAGCGGTGTGTACAACAATGTGGACCACCACCTCTGAAGGTCTCGCTGTATGGTGTTTCAACATGCGATGTGTGGTTTTCACGAGCAATAAAAAGAGCGCAAATGATGTTTATGTTGATCTCTTTTCCAGTTTTCTGTACAGGTTCCAGAACTCTCGGAACCGAGGTGATGCAAAACCTTTTTTGATGTGTGTAGTATTCTTGAGGTACAAATTGGCTCTGCTATTCCAATACAGAAATACTTTTAACTTACTCGCTACAACAGTAACACTGGTCGGAATTTTTTTATAAATCTATGCTATAACCTAATGTGGAGGTACGTCCTTTACTATAACTAAATTCCGCAGTCCAAGTAGCATATCCTTTACTGTAATTCTGATGGACTGTGCGCACTAAGAATCTAATTTCAACAGCCCAAGTTGCAAAGGTTTTTTTACAATAATAATTCTGATTGATTGCGAGCCATATAGATAGATTTACACTTAAAATCTATTCTGACTTGGATGGCTAGCGGCAGGTGAAAAACTTAAAAACGATTCTATTCACAAGGCGCACATGATGCATAGATACAGTATATATATATTTACAGGCTACACATACATTGCATATGAAGGTATAAATAAATATAGTAATATTTTTCGGTTTATGTTTTTAATATTTTCTCGTTTTATAAATTTTCTTTTCTTTCACACACTTGATATATATATATATATATATATATATATATATATATATATATATATATATATATATATATATATATATGTTGTTGTTGTGGTCTTCAGTCCTGAGACTGGTTTGATGCAGCTCTCCATGCTACTCTATCCTGTGCAAGCTTCTTCATCTCCCAGTACCTACTGCAACCTACATCTTTCTGAATCTGCTTAGTGTATTCATCTCTTGGTCTCCCTCTACGATTTTTACCCTCCACGCTGCCCTCCAATACTAATTTGGTGATCCCTTGATGCCTCAGAACATGTCCTACCAACCGATCCCTTCATCTAGTCAAGTTGTGCCACAAGCTTCTCTTCTCCCCAATCCTATTCAATACCTCATCATTAGTTATGTGATCTACCCATCTAATCGTCAGCATACTTCTGTAGCATCACATTTTGAAAGCTTCTATTCTCTTCTTGTCCATACTAGTTATCGTCCATGTTTCACTTCCATACATGGCCACACTCCGTACAAATACTTTCAGAAATGACTTCATGCCTCTTACATCTATATTTGATGTTAACAAATTTCTCTTCTTCAGAATCGCTTTCCTTGCCGTTGCCAGTCTATATTTTATATCCTCTCTACTTCGACCATCATCAGTTATTTTGCTCCTCAAATAGCAAAACACCTTTACTACTTTAAGTGTGTCATTTCCTAATCTAATTCCCTCAGCATCACACGACTTAATTCGACTACATTCCATTATCCTCGTTTTGCTTCTGTTGATGTTCATCTTATATCCTCCTTTCAAGACTCTATCCATTCCGTTCAACTGCTCTTCCAAGTCCTTTGCTGTCTCTGACAGAATTACAATGTCATTGGCAAACCTCAAAGTTTTTATTACTTCTCAATGGATTTTAATACCTACACCGAATTTTACTTTTGTTTCTTTCACTGCTTGCTCAATATAAAGATCGAATAACATCGGGGATAGGCTACAACCCTGTCTCACTCCCTTCCCAACCATTGCTTCCCTTTCATGTTCCTCAACTCTTATAACCGACATCTGGTTTCTGTACAAATTGTAACTAGCCTTTCGTTCCCTGTATTTTACCCCTGCCACGTTCAGAATTTGAAAGAGAGTATTCCACTCAACATTGTCAAACGCTTTCTCTAAGTCTACAAATGCTAGAAGCGTAGGTTTGCCTTTCCTTAATCTAGCTTCTAAGATAAGTCGTAGGGTCAGTATTGCCTCACGTGTTCCAGTATTTCTACGGAATTCAAATTGATCTTCCCAGAAGTCGGCTTCTACCAGTTTTTCCATTCGTCTGTAAAGAATTCGCGTTAGTATTTTGCAGCTGTGATTTATTAAACTGATAGTTCGGTAATTTTCACATCTGTCAACACCTGCTTTCTTTGGAATTGGAATTATTATGTTCTTCTTGAAGTCTGAGGGCATTTCGCCTGTCTCATACATCTTGCTCACCAGATGGTAGAGCTTTGTCACGACTGGCTCTCCCCAGGCTGTCAGTAGTTCAAATGGAATGAAGTCTACTCCCGGGGCCTTGTTTCGACTTAGGTCTTTCAGTACTCTGTCAAACTCTTCACGCAGTGTCATATGTCCCATTTCATCTTCATCTACATCGTCTTCCTTTTCCATAATATTGTCCTTAAGAACATCGCCCCTGTATAGAGCCTCTATATATTCCTTCCACCTTTCTGCATTCCCTTCTTTCCTTAGAACTGGGTTTCCATCTGAGCTCTTGATATTCGTGCAAGTGGTTCTCTTTTCTCCAAAGGTCTCTTTAATTTTCCTGTAGGCAGTATCTATCTTACCCCTAGTGAGATAAGCCTCTACATCCTTACATTTGTCCTCTAGCCATCCCTGATTAGCCATTTTGCACTTCCTGTCGATCTCATTTTTGAGACGTTTGTATTCCTTTTTGCCTGCTTCATTTACTGCATTTTTATATTTTCTCCTTTCATGAATTAAATTCAATATTTTTTCTGTTACCCAAGGATTTCTACTAGCCCTTGTCTTTTTACCTACTTGATCCTCTGCTGCCTTCACTACTTCATCCCTCAAAGCTACCCATTCTTCTTCTACTCTATTTCTTTCCCCCATTCCTGTCAATTGTTCCGTTACGCTCTCCCTGAAACTCTGTACAACCTCTGGTTCTTTCAGTTTCTCCAGGTCCCATCTCCTTAAATTGCCACCTTTTTGCAGTTTCTTCAGTTTTAATCTACAGTTCATAACCAATAGATTGTGGTCAGAGTCCACATCTGCCCCTGGAAATATCTTACAATTTAAAACCTGGTTCCTAAATCTCTGTCTTACCATTATATAATCTATCTGAAACCTGTCAGTATCTCCAGGGTTCTTCCATGTACACAACCTTCTTTCATGATTCTTGAACCAAGTGTTAGCAATGATTAAGTTGTGCTCTGTGCAAAATTCTACCAAGCGGCTTCCTCTTTCATTTCTTAGCCCCAATCCATATTCACCTACTACGTTTCCTTCTCTCCCGTTTCCTACTACCGAATTCCAGTCACCCATCACTATTAAATTTTCGTCTCCCTTCACTATCTGAATAATTTCTTTGATTTCATCATACATTTCTTCAATTTCTTCGTCATCTGCAGAGCTAGTTGGCATAGAAACTTGTACTAATGTAGTAAGCGTGGGCTTCGTGTCTATCTTGACGACAATAATGCGTTCACTATGCTGTTTGTAGTAGCTTACCCGCACTCCTATTTTCCTGTTTATTAATAAAGCTACTCTTGCATTACCCCTATTTGAATTTGCATTTATAATCCTGTATTCGCCTGACCAAAAGTCTTGTTCCTCCTGCCACCGAACTTCACTAATTCCCACTATATCTAACTTTAACCTATCCATTTCCCTTTTTAAATTTTCTAACCTACCTGCCCGATTAAGGGATCTGACATTCCACGCTCCGATCCGTAGAACGCCAGTTTTCTTTCTCCTGGTAAAGACGTCCTCTTGAGTAGTCCCCGTCCGGAGATCCGAATGGGGGACTATTTTACCTCCGGAATATTTTACCCAAGAGGACGCCATCATCATTTAACCATACTGTAAAGCTGCATGCCCTCGGGAAAAATTACGGCTGTAGTTTCCCCTTGCTTTCAGCCGTTCGCAGTACCAGCGAAGCACGGCCGTTTTGGTTAGTGTTACAAGGCCAGATCAGTCAATCATCCAGACTGTTGCCCCTGCAACTACTGAAAAGGCTGCTGCCCCTCTTCAGGAACCATGCATTTGTCTGGCCTCTCAACAGATATCCCTCCGTTGTGGTTGTACCTACGGTACGGCTATCTGTATCACAGAGGCACTCAAGCCTCCCCACCAACGGCAAGCCATGGTTTACGGGGGGAATATATATATATATATATATATATATATATATATATATATATATATATATAGTCCGCCGCTAGTGGTCTCGTGGTAGCGGGTTCGATTCCCGGCAGGATCAGGGATTTTCATCTGCCCTGAGATGATCGGTTGTTGTTGTGTCGTCTTCATCATCACCATTCACCCCTATTATGGCAGGAGGAAGACAACAGTAAACCACCTAGTACAGCGGTGCGGGTCTCCCGCATCGTTCCCCTACACTCTGTCAAGCAGCATGGGACTTCCTTTCCATTTCCTCACATATATAACATTTTTTTCCAGACATTCTCTTTTTGTGTGTATGTATATACATGCGTGCATAGTACACACAAATAGTTACACCACACACACAAAATTACTTACACTATGATAAAAAGGTCATACTAATTCTTTGCAGACACACACACACACACACACACACACACACACACACACACTCCCTTTCTCTCTCTCATTCTCTCACTCTCACTCAGAGTATCCCACCCCTTATCTCGCTATAAGTGAGTAGTGTGAGTATGGGAGAGTTTCATTCCCGTCATCACAAATGACCCTTTTATCGTCATCTGGAGGCAGGCCGATTTTAGACTGCAGCACAGAGTACACCTTGTGTCCTCTCGATCGAATACTGGTCTGCCTTGCCATATGCGATGGCTGTGGTGCAGCACCGCTGTACAGGCTCCGCAAATAGTCTTCGAAAGAGAGGGCTCTCAATGCCAAACAACACACACACCCTTAGCCTGCCTCTTGAGTGACACTTTCCAATGTGCGATATGCATACATTTTTGAGCATAGATCTACAAACAACCACAATCAGCAAACTGTTTGCCTCGTCCTTCATAAGACCGATAACCTTCTTGTTCTGTGGAACAATACCATAAGAATTATCGGCCATATATTAGAATTCATCGAATTCATTACCGTGATACCTCATTACTTCATATGGATTGCAGTTCTTCACCTAGTAGATAAAGCCGTATGTATTCATATAAAGTATTTTAGGATCTGCGAAATAAGTTTTCGCAAACTCATAATGAAAGCGGTACATATGGAGTTTAGATAGGTCTAGTATGCACATCTCCGCATAAATGGGGTTCGTAAACTCTACTGCAGTCAATGCCTGTTGAATAGGGTGATCCGCTTAAAATTTCGTTTGGCGATGCATTTTCTTACGCCATAACGCCCATCCCATTCTGTTCTAATCAAAATTTCACGTCATTCCCTCAAATTCTCAATTGTTTTACCGAAAATTGAATTATTCATTAATCTGTAAAAATCTTTCTCTAAGTCACACGTCGCAAAAGCTCTCTTTTTCGTATTCAAATCAATATACTCCTTCAACCAGGGGGTCTGCCTGAAGGAGATAGCCCCGTGATTCTAATCAGCTCTGTACCCAAGCTGAGACATTGCTGGAGATTACGATAATGTATAATGTATCTCCGCTTATTCCCCAGCGTTGTCATCAGTTTTCGTGTGGAGCCTCCTCGCGGAACTAGTTGCACTGGACACAGCACCAAATTGGTGTGCGCATTATGCAAAATGATAGGCTATGTGAGTTCTACCTCCACCACATACCCCACATCAGAATCAGCTACCATACCCCCCATGATTTTTCCACCGAATCCCTTGCATTCGCCTTCAGGCACTCATCAAAACTCACCAATCGGCAATGATTGCTGTATGGTGTGCCCGCATAAGCTATTTACGTCCAGGTACATTATAAAACTCAAATCAAGAGATGCATTGAACCTGTCACCCATCTGTGGCTTATTTGCCTTAGCATGCCTGTGGACACATTGGCAAAGTTCCCCACAGATCCCTCGCTCAAAGAAAAGAAACATGTCAACATTGGTCAGTAACTCAATGCTGCACGTCGTTTTCTTGAGCATTGCATCCCAAGACAACCCAGGTGCCGTGTAACAAAAGGCGGGATCCAGAGAATAAGTGGCCATGCATATACTCCAGGATTTCTCGAAAACGTCCGCAAGCAAGCGCACGTCTGTGTCCATGTAAAGCCGTGGGTACTCTCCTAAAGTGGAGATGTTAAATTCCCGCCAGACATTCACAGCATGCTCATACTCTGCATCCATTATGGCATCGCCTGTAAGGTTGCTGGAGAATGCAGTTACGTCGGGTATCCTGGTTTCTTTGAGTTTCGCCGTACGATCCACATTGTGTATTGTGTATTCAACTGGGGACCTGGAAACGACAGAGAGGCTTCGTCATGCCATAGCCCTCAGTGGTTCACAACCCCGCAACAGCCCATAGTAGTCCACCCACCCCACCGCCGCCCCTACACTGAACCCAAGGCTATTGTGCAGTTTGGCCCCCAAGTGGAAAGCCCTCCCTCAGTCTCATCCCAGATGAGTGTAACCCCAAATGTGGCATGGTAATCATGGTGTACATGTATTTTTAGATTATTATCCGTGCAGTTAAAAGCATGTCCTGCATTGTGAACATAGCAAAATGTCATCCACTAATCCGCCTGAAGATCAGGGTGTAAGCCATCGAAACGTGCTGTGAAGAAAAAAAATGGGTGTCACAGATAATTGCTTTGATTTATTTTATGTCATAAACATTCATTGTTTAAAAACCACAGTCCTGCATGGACGACATGAAGTTTAGAAAGATCTTCAGTACATGTGTATAGAGTTCTGTGGTCAGAGTGAGTTCTGCTAAAATTATTCAGAATTGGTGGTTGCGTTACATTGTAAAATATTACAACATTGCCGCTGTCAAGCTGATGAAGGCCACTTGCAAATGTGGGCGAAACATTTATGTGCTTTAGAACATTGCACGACCACAAATCTTGGAGAACTGTACTGATGTACTGTATTTGTACCTCAATGAACAAAGATGACGATCTACTCCTGTAAAAAATAGAACAGAAACAAATGTCTGATTCTCCGTTATGTTTTATTTTATTCTCCTTTATTTCGCCATTGAAGTAATCCATCCTCGTAGTTCGCAGACTTGTTTTGCAGTGGCAAAATCAGTCTACCTTATTGCAACATCTAAACATTGAAACGTCCCCTTTGAACAATTATACAAGACTGGACTTACACTGACACACTACGTCTTTAGCGGTAGAAAATTACGATACGGTCGCTATTTGGAGAGTTCCATACATTTAACAAGAAAACAGAAAAATGTACTTCAAACACAATAACGAGTTTTTTTCAGTGGCATGTAAGCGAGGAGTTCAACTGGCAGATACACTGAAGCGCCAAAGAAACTGGTATAGGCCTGAGTATTCAAATACAGAGGTACGTAAACAGCTAGAATGCGGTGCTGCGGTCGGTAACGCCTATATAAGACAACAAATGTCTGGCGCAGTTGTTAGATCGGTTACTGCTGCTACAATGGCAGGTTATCAAGATTTAAATGAGATTGAACGTGGTGTTGTAATCGGCGCACGAATGGTGGGACATAGCATCTCCAAGGTAGGAATGAAGTGGGGATTTTCCCGTATGAGAATTTCAGGAGTGTGCCGTGAACATCAGGAATCCGGTAAAACATCAAATCTCCGACATCGCTGCGGGCGGAAAAAGATTCAGCAAGAACGGTACCAACGAAGACTGCAGAGAATCACTCAACATGACAGAAGTGCAACCCTTCCGCAAATTGCTGCAGATTTCAATGCCGGGCTATCAACAAGTGTCAGCATGTGAACCATTCAACGAATCATCATCGATACAGGCTTTCGGAGCCGAAGGCCCACTTATGTACCCTTGATCACTGCACTACACAAAGCTTTACGCGTCGCCTGGGTCCGTCAACACCTATACTGGACTGTTGATGACTGGAAAGATATTGTGTAGTTGGACAAGTCTTCTTTGTATCGAGCGGATGAACACACATGTACTGGTATGGAGAGAACCGCATGAATCCATGGTCCCTGCATGCCAGCAGGGGACTGTTCAAGCTGGTGGAGGCTCTGTAATAGTGTAGGGTGTGTGCATTTGGAATGATATGGGACTCATGGTACGTCTAGGTACGTCTCTGACAGGTGACACGTACATAAGCATCCTGTCTGATCACCAGTATCCATTGAAACGTCCCCTTTGAAAAATTATACAAGACTGGACTTAAACTGACACATAATATTTTTAGCGCAACGCAATTTGACTTTCAAAAATCCCTACAAAAGAATGGCCCTGACTAACATTAACCTATACGTTTCACAAATCACTTACCTCACAAAAATCTTCGTTACTCAAACTACTGCAATACACCGAGCGCCACTACTGCCAGCTAAATAAAAGACTCACACTACTGAAGGCACTAACTACTGATAGGCATAGTTAGCAAATGAAAGATTTTTAATAGAGAACAAACAATGTATTTACCTTAATAGTCATAATATACACTCCTGGAAATGGAAAAAAGAACACATTGACACCGGTGTGTCAGACCCACCATACTTGCTCCGGACACTGCGAGAGGGCTGTACAAGCAATGATCACACGCACGGCACAGCGGACACACCAGGAACCGCGGTGTTGGCCGTCGAATGGCGCTAGCTGCGCAGCATTTGTGCACCGCCGCCGTCAGTGTCAGCCAGTTTGCCGTGGCATACGGAGCTCCATCGCAGTCTTTAACACTGGTAGCATGCCGCGACAGCGTGGACGTGAACCGTATGTGCAGTTGACGGACTTTGAGCGAGGGCGTATAGTGGGCATGCGGGAGGCCGGGTGGACGTACCGCCGAATTGCTCAACACGTGGGGCGTGAGGTCTCCACAGTACATCGATGTTGTCGCCAGTGGTCGGCGGAAGGTGCACGTGCCCGTCGACCTGGGACCGGACCGCAGCGACGCACGGATGCACGCCAAGACCGTAGGATCCTACGCAGTGCCGTAGGGGACCGCACCGCCACTTCCCAGCAAATAAGGGACACTGTTGCTCCTGGGGTATCGGCGAGGACCATTCGCAACCGTCTCCATGAAGCTGGGCTACGGTCCCGCACACCGTTAGGCCGTCTTCCGCTCACGCCCCAACATCGTGCAGCCCGCCTCCAGTGGTGTCGCGACAGGCGTGAATGGAGGGACGAATGGAGACGTGTCGTCTTCAGCGATGAGAGTCGCTTCTGCCTTGGTGCCAATGATGGTCGTATGCGTGTTTGGCGCCGTGCAGGTGAGCGCCACAATCAGGACTGCATACGACCGAGGCACACAGGGCCAACACCCGGCATCATGGTGTGGGGAGCGATCTCCTACACTGGCCGTACACCACTGGTGATCGTCGAGGGGACACTGAATAGTGCACGGTACATCCAAACCGTCATCGAACCCATCGTTCTACCATTCCTAGACCGGCAAGGGAACTTGCTGTTCCAACAGGACAATGCACGTCCGCATGTATCCCGTGCCACCCAACGTGCTCTAGAAGGTGTAAGTCAACTACCCTGGCCAGCAAGATCTCCGGATCTGTCCCCCATTGAGCATGTTTGGGACTGGATGAAGCGTTGTCTCACGCGGTCTGCACGTCCAGCACGAACGCTGGTCCAACTGAGGCGCCAGGTGGAAATGGCATGGCAAGCCGTTCCACAGGACTACATCCAGCATCTCTACGATCGTCTCCATGGGAGAATAGCAGCCTGCATTGCTGCGAAAGGTGGATATACACTGTACTAGTGCCGACATTGTGCATGCTCTGTTGCCTGTGTCTATGTGCCTGTGGTTCTGTCAGTGTGATCATGTGATGTATCTGACCCCAGGAATGTGTCAATAAAGTTTCCCCTTCCTGGGACAATGAATTCACGGTGTTCTTATTTCAATTTACAGGAGTGTATATAGCAGTTCATGACATCCAGTCTTACAAATTTCGAAACTCTGCCATCTCACTCCCCACATCCACCACTGCTGGCGGCTCACCTCCAACTGCGCAATGCTACGCTCTGCTAACATCCATCTGCCCAACACTACAATGGCAGACAACAATGCAATCCAGCCACAGACTGCACACAGCACAGCCAGTGATTTTCATACAGAGGTGGCGTTACCAATAAAAAAACCTAAACAGCCTACTTACATAGCCCCCATGCTCCCCACAAAAAATTTTACAAATTGTTTTGGGCAGTGACCAATAATGATTTGAAGAAATTTTTCATAATTACAATAACAAAGATATCAAATGCACACACTTATTGATCCAATGTTGGTCAAAAGCTAAAATTTTCTCACAGTCCATAAAGACAGTCCTGATCGTTCATCACAGTAAAATAGCAGTGTTTTTCTCAAAGTCTGAGTAGTAAAAGAAAATGCACATGGAAGAAGTGGATTTCCATGCAGTCTTGAAGAAGTAGTGTTGTCCTTCCAACGGAAAGACAGTGCTGACTCTTGACATGCAGACAGGTAATGGGCCACAACAGAGCAAACCCACCGCAGAGTCAGTCGAAGTTTTGAAGAATATTGGTAGGTAGGTTATCACAGAGCCGACCCACTGTAGTCCTGGTAGAGATTACGGTATTGGTGGGCCATCAGAGGTGCAGACCCACTGCGGTCCTTGTAGAAATAATGGTATTGGTGAGTCATAAAAGATGCAGACCCACTGTAGTCCTTGTAGAGACGGCCAGCAACCATCTGTTGCGACTGTGCAGGTGCACAATCACCATCGAAGAGTCTTGCGGACGATATAGCAAGTCCATAAACCACCACTTGTGCACTCACAAAAATTTTTTTTGAAATGTCCTTAGAACCAACAATGCTGTTATCGAGTCCCTTGCTATATTATCAACACACGTGCAAGCACTAACAGTCCCAACTTCTCACATACTGTGCATATATTATGACCAACAGAAACGTGTGCAGTGAAATGATACTTAATTTGAAGAACTGGTGTCTATACAATTATAAAGTTACAATATAAGAATACAATTACAAAGGTACAAAATACATCATTAAAGAACATAACAGTACAGATAACATTTGTAGTAACACAGGCTTTACAAAAGAATAGAAATAAACATATACATCAGTGTTACAAGAATTATGACATAAGTACATACATAAAGATCAGAATAACTTTTGAAACATCACCTTCACATATGAGCAACAAAACAGAATAAATAATGCTAAACATCTTTACAAAGTAAATAACATATAATCAGAAAATTCTACAATGTAACTCTCATCAGATAAACCCATAAAGACAGGAAGAACACAAATATACAAGAGTACACAAACACATAGCGGAATAACAGAAAGGGAAAGGACAGGGTTTGTATTACTGCAGTATATTGCAAACAAAACTTTCTTTACTTCTTGGAGATCTCCCTTCATTCTTCATTATTTCAAAAAGTGCTATTTATACCTGCTTTCTGTACTTTTTTCGTAAAACTTCTCAATGCATTTCTTCCAATTCATTGCAACTCATTCTCTTATATAGTCTACCCCTCTTAAGCTAACTTAAATCTACTGAGCTCAGATGCTAAACTAAGGGACGAGGCATTGCAGCAGCACACAACAAATTAACACAAACAGCAATGGCAAAAAAATGGAAACTGTCAAAGCAAGCAGCAGTATATATAAATTAGCAAAGCACTTGCAATATTACAACTAATATAAGGCAATGCACAGCAAACAAGAAAAATAAATCTGTAGTAAAACTGGCTTAACAGAGTAATACAAGACAAGTTCAGTAGCACTATGCCTGGCTATCAGCAACAGCAAATGCTGTAACTTATACCTAAACATGACAAAGCTCAAGCAGAATAAATATTGCACTAAAGACAACAATGCAGATAAGGGAAATGTATATTCACATCTTAATGTCTATGTAATTAAAGTGGTGCACCACAACTTACTCTACAAAAGAAATTACCAAGTACTTGAAAAGGAAATTCTGTATGCAATTCCTGTGAAGGGGAATGTCTTTTTGTGCTCCTTGGTTTTTTTAAAGTACATCATAAAGTTATTATTTACTGGATCTGTAAGCATAAAATATTTATATTAGTACATCTATAACATTTTATTTTAACCAATGCTGCAGTGCAGCTAGAAACTAGATATTAAACAAAATAGGCAAAGCAAGGTGTGAAACGTCATTCACTAGCCATATGGCGGTTCATAATGCAGTAAACAATCTTTCAACTAGCAAGACAATAGACGTGAAATGTTTCTCATCAGTTTATAAGCATTTCAGTAAGTAGCACAAAGTACGCGCTCCACAATATAATCGTATGTTTCCAAGTAATGAGTGTGTCGTATTTTCGATGGTTTCTACAAAGGAATGTCAATAGCGAGGTTAATGGTCTCTCCTTTTTTTCTCCACCTAATGGCTTTTCCTCCAGGCAGGTGGCACAGCTGAGCGTCCACAACGCATTACGTGAAGGTCACTTAACTTTCTTACCGAAATATTTACGACACCAGTTTGCACTACAGTGACAGTCTCATATAAAAATTTCACAGGTCGAGAGTTTGTGTTGCAAATCTGTAGAAACAAAAGCCTATTAATATAAAAGTGTCCAAAAAATTTTCGTCGGCATTGTGATACATTCACGCATTTACACACATTTCATAACTCTTTAAAGTACGATTCTTGGTTTCCAACAACCTTTTTCACAAACCAGAGTCCCTAACCACTACTCATTATTCCTTACCTTATTACACATATACATATTCGGCGACATTCTTCAATATTTCATCATAACAAATACGTAGCATAAACAAATTCCTCATATAGCATCAGCTTATTGTTCATAAACATACCTCAGCAGCATAATACACATCGTCGTCGTAAAAATAACATCATAACACCTCAGTCAAATCTCAAAAACGTCGTAGCTTTCTGCAATAATTTAAAAACCTAAAAAAAAATTCTCTGCTCATTTCAATAGTGTCATCTACCTCAAATGTACTTTAAAAATCATGATCCCATACCAAATACATCATTCAAAGCTCTCATAGCATCACAATGGTTCCGAAAAAATATGAACAGTTCACAAAGTACAGACAAAATACAATTTCATAGGTATGAAATTATCCAACTGTGTAACTGCGTAAACATGTGTGACTGATGTAGTAAAAAAATATTGTCTCTCAGTTAAATGATCAGATAGCTGTGTAATTCATGTGTTAGAGAAATATGGTATCGAAGTGTCAAGTTGTATAAGCAAATACCGTATTAGCTAGGGCTCCTTGTGCTTGCCAAACACATAGTACACATTGTAGGCGTGTACCCCCCTGAGGATTAATGTAATTATACCCTCAGGTGTTACAGATTACAGCAATGGAATGAAATGTATCATGGAAAACTTTCTTTGTAATTCAAAAATCTTGAAAAATAAATGGTTCAAGTACGAGGGTCAGTCAAAAAGTAATGCCTCCTATTTTTTTTCCTACGTTTAATTGTCAGGAAATTTAAATGCAATTACATAGGTTGAAAACCACAACATTGAGGATCATTTTGTCATTTTTCAATGTAATCTCCGCCCATCTCTACAGTTTTGGTCCATCTTTGAACAAGGGCATGTATCCCAGCACGGTAAAAATCACAGCTCTGCTTCCTAAGCCATTGACGCACGGATGTTTTGACGGCCTCCTCATCTTCAAAATGAATCCCACGATGAGCTTCTTTTAGTGGCCCGAACAGATGGAAGTCTGATGGTGCCAGGTCAGGGCTGTATGGGGGATGAGGCAAAACTTCCCATCCAATTTTGACAATCTCGTCAGAGGTGTGACGACTGGTGTGTGGTCTTGCATTGTCATGCAAAAGAAGAACATCTGCCATTGATTTTGTTGGGCGAACTCGCTGAAGACGTGCTTTAAGTTTTTTGAGGGTTGTGACGTATTGAACAGAATTTATTGTGCATCCCTGCTCCAAAAAATCAACCAGAATCACACCCTCTGTATCCCAGAAAACTGTTGCCATAACTTTCCCTGCCGATCGCACAGTTTTGAATTTTTTCTTCCTCGCCGAGCTTGTGTGACGCCACTCCATTGACTGCCTCTTTGATTCGGGTTCAAAAAAATGCACCCATGTTTCGTCCCCGGTCACAATTTTTTTCAGAAACTCATCTCCCTCCAAACTGAAGCGCTGCAAGTGTTGGGAGGCTATTGTTTTCCTTGCCTCTTTATTCTGATCGGTTAACATTCTTGGAACCCACCGTGCACAGACTTTTGAGTACCCCAATTGTTTAATAATCGTGATCACACTGCCTTTACTAAGAGAAATAATGCGACACACTTCATCTGCAGTCACCCGACGGTCACCACGAATGATGTCATCAACTTGCTGAATGTTGTGTGGAGTCACTGCACTCACCGGCCTGCCGCTCCGCTTTTCGTCAGTCAACGGTGTTTGCCCTTCAGCTTCCTTACAACGACGAACCCATCGTCTAACAGTGCTGACATCCACTGTCACAACACCATACACCTTCTTCAGTCTTTCATGAATGCGTATGGGCGTTTCACCTTCTGCATTCAAGAATTCAATCACACAACGCTGTCTCAAACGAACATCGATGTCGGCCATCTTACAAACTTCTGCTGTGCTGCCACCTGTTGACACAGAAAGGTACTACTGCAGTGGATTGCAGAAGAAGGTTTGAGGAATGGCGCCAAATTCAAATTTTTCACTTAACTTAATTTCTTTAAGTAGAAAAAAAATGGGAGGCATTACTTTTTGACCGACCCTCGTACAAAATTAATCACTCAAATGTGTGTCCCGTAGCGCTAAATGTGCGTCTTGCTGTAAGATAATTCTGTGGGAGTGTCGTAGTTATCGTCCTCTGTAAGCAAAGTTCTGCTGAAGTCAATGTACTTACCTCATCATAAACGAAAGTGAAATGCTTTGCGTATATATATCATAGTTATTACGTACCTTACCGTGATCAAGAAAGTACTATAGTGTGACATATTGTTGTGCTACGAAAAAGGCTGTCTCATTGTAGCTATACCACAAAAGTTACTACTAAAACATGTTTTACTTTCCAGAATGATACAGAAAACCTGTGCAGATATAAAACAGATACACCGCAAAAGCAACAATGTAAATTGTGTCACATATTAATAGCGTCGTGATATAATCATGTAGCTATCAAAGAAACCAAATGCTAAGTCATCTTTAATCTCACCAAATGTACTTCAAATAAAGAGTATCTTTTCAAGTAAACCAAAATGTTGCATTAAAATATCATTAGCAGTATAAGTTCTAAGTATGTAAGTCTGATACTCGTCACGTAATCGTGCAACTTGTTGCAAGAATGTACAACACTGTGTCGTCTGTTCACTATAACAATGCATTTGTAAATACTGTCTAAATATGTTCCCTAGGTTCTAGACTGGATAGTTAACTTCAAACATTGTTGCATGTTAACAGATTCTAAGTCTGACAAAGCGTGCTAGTAATGTGAAGTGAAAAGTTTTATGGAAAAGACAAAGTTAAAAAGCAGATTATCTCTCAATAAACGGTTTTACATGTGAAATGTGGTGCAATCTTTTACCCTTTTCTCAGTACGCAGCAAATTAACTTGAACGCAATTATCATGCGGTATACGTCGTTAAAGAATGCTAAAATTTGTCTCAAGGTTAGCGTCTATGTTATTTTTTCTCTGAGCCAGCCGGCGCACGTGGCTGCCTGCGGTGTGAGTCATTGTCTGTCTCTTTGTTGGCGCGCGTCGTTATTAGGATAAGGAGACCTAACTTCTACAAATTCACCTCGTCGAGAGTGCCCTGATCTGTTTGCATCCCGCCAGTTCTGATGAAATTCAGTTCTGTCGTTACGATTATATCGTCTGTCGTCATGTCGGTAGATTCCATAATTTCTTGCTTGTCGGTCACATGGTGGAGAATTTCTCCCTGAATCGTAACTGCGCACTGAACTGTTGCGTCTGAAGTTATTCTGTCTCCCTTGATAATAATTGTTTTGGTTCCCACATTGTCTGTTTCTATGATTGTCTCTGTCATATTAATTACTACAGAAGTGCGATCTTTCCCTGTAATTAATACTACTCTGCCAACGGTTGTCATACGGGTGGTGTCTGTTTTTGTCACGATTTGTGTTGTGAGAATAGCCTTGTCGTGTCCAGTTATTATTTCTTTCATCGCGGAATTGCGAGGGATGTGACCTTTAATTGCTGTGTTCCTGTTTTCGCGTTCCGCGATTGTCAGTGTCAATTTCTAATTCTTGTAAGAGTCCCTGAAAAGCTTCAATGTCGTCTTTGCAACGTCCTGCCAAAATAATATGTCGTAATTGTTCAGGTAATTTGATTAAGCAAATGCGGATGAGTTCTGAGGGGCTGTATGGATTTGACAGGTACTGATTCTTGTGCAACATGTCTTCAAAATATTCCACAAGACTGGAAAATTCAGATTGTTCGAAATGTTTCATCATTATGATGCTATGTTTTACTCGGTCTTGTGTAGCTTGAGACCAATATGCTGAGAGGAAGGCATGATAAAATTCTCCTTCACTGTGACAATCGTGAATGACCGATCGCATTCTTACAGCTGGTTCATTCTCTAAGTAGCCACACATAAATTCTAACCTGTGCTCCAATGACCAGTTGCCAGAATTCTTAAATGTTTTGAATTTACGTGTAGTAATAACCAGCTTATAATCCAAATCATCGTGTCGGCGAGTCGCACATCGCTCATTGTTACTTCGTTTCGGCGGTTCCATCTCAAAATACAATGCGCCTGGCCAATTTCTTTCATAATTTCCGAAGTGTCCTGTGTTATAATTTTGTGGTTGTTCCGTATTTCTATGTCCCTCTTCCCGTACTGGAGCGCGAGTGTCCTCTGAAATATGTAATTTTTGTATTACTTGTGTCAGCTGATCTTGTACTTCCCGGATTTCTCTTTGGTGTTGTGTATTAATTTGATTCTGATTTTGTTTGAATTTCCTAATTTGTTCGTACTCTTCTGTGTCATTAAAGACTACCGGTCTTGCGTCATTCAGATTATCATCTACCTTCGTAGATAAATTATTTAGCTGATCCGAAAGTTCGACTACTTTCTCTGATAGTGATTTAATATCCTCCATGTGTCTTTCTGAACCAATTTTCAGAGTATCTACTGTGTCCTTTAAGTTTTCCTGAGTTTTTGCAAGTTCCGTAACCGTATCGGCAGATGCAACTGAGTCAATTTTAGCTTGCAAGGTCTCATGATTTTCATGAACAATAGTTTGCAGTTCTTTTATGGCTGCTTCGTGATTCTGTAAAGCATTTTCATGCTGCGAAAAAATAGGTTGAAAATGCTCACAAATTTGTCTTTTTACGTCATTATAGACTTTTTGACATTTCGATTCAATGTTATGTAACTCAGTAGTTAAATCTTCACGTGTTTGTTCAAGTGTGGTGTCTAACTTTTGAAGCTTTTGCTGTGTTTGTCTATGATTTTGTTCCATTGTGTCTAACTGTTACTGTGTTTGTCTCTGGTGTTGTTCCATTGTGTCTAACTTTTGAAGTTTTTGTTCCATTGTGTCTAACTTTTGAAGATTTTGTCCCATTTCTTTCTGATTTTGTTCAAGTGTTGTGTCTAACTTTTGTAGCCTTCGTCCCATTTGTTGCATTAACTGTAATAACAATGCACTGGTGTCTGAAACATGTTCCTCAGTGCTTCTCGACAGTGAAGTTGCACCGGCAACATTCACATTTTGACAAGCAGAAAATGTGTCTTGACTTATTTGAGAAAACGGTGAGGACCCAAAACCTGAATCTGCAGTATTTGCAAGATTGTGTCCAGTCATTCCCAATTCCTGAGGCGGGCTGTTGCCGACCGATCGATCGATAATGCTTCCCTGTTCACTAATTGTTTCACTGTCTACACCATTGTTTGCCGCCCGCTCCATTTCCCTATGCACAATTACCAAATTAATATGTTGTAGCCGGCCGCTGGTGGCCGAGCGGTTCTTGCGCTACAGTCTGGAACCGCGCGACCGCTACGGTCGCAGGTTCGAATCCTGCCTCGGGCATGGATGTGTGTGTTGTCCTTAGGTAAGTTAGGTTTAAGTAGTTCTAAGTTCTAGGGGACTTATGACCTCAGCAGTTGAGTCCCATAGTGCTCAGAGCCATTTGAACTATGTTGAACATTAGTTAATTCATTACACGGTGGCGCTAACACACTGCTTTCGCTTTCACTGTCATTTCTCAGTTTACTTTGGAGCCTAGTATTACGTTTTTCACACGCCATTATTGTCACAATATTTCACACGACAACACAGAAAAGCAAAATTTGAAGAGCAAAAATAAGAAAACACATTAACATAGCACTGAAAATAATATCTAGTTAATTGCAAACACAGCTGCGAAACACTTGGTGCAAATTTACATGCATGCCACAACTGTTTTACTGTACAACAATGAAAGACTGCAACTACAAAGGAGATTCTCTCTGCAATTACGCGCTAGCAATAAACAATAGCTACACTAATTACACAAACTACAAGAAAAAATCAGAAGATTCCAGTGAGGTATCCTCGGCTAAGGGTCGACATATGAAACGTCCCCTTTGAAAAATTATACAAGACTGGACTTAAGTTGACACACAATATTTTTAGCGCAACGCATTCTGACTTTCAAAAATCCCTACAAAAGAATGGCCCTGACTAACATTAACCTATACGTTTCACAAATCACTTACCTCACAAAAATCTTCGTTACTCAAACTACTGCAATACAGCGAGCGCCACTACTGCCAGCTAAATAAAAGATTCACAATACTGAAGGCACTAACTACTGATACGCATAGTTAGCAAATGAAAGATTTTAATAGACAACAAACAATGTATTTACCTTAATAGTCATAATATATATAGCAGTTCATGACATCCAGTCTTACAAATTTCAAAACTCCGCCATCTCTCTTCCCACATCCACCACTGCTGGCGGCTCACCTCCAACTACGCAACGCTACGCGCTGCTAACATCCATCTGCCCAACACTACAATGGTAGACAACAATGCAAACCAGCCACAGACTGCACACAGCCCAGCCAGTGATTTTCATACAGAGGTGGCGTTACCAATAAAAAAACCTAAACAGCCTACTTACACCATTCATGTCTGTTGTCCAGAATTGCTACAGAATGTCTCTAGGAACGTTCTCTTCTGAGTTTAAACATTTCCGCTGGCCTCCAAACTCTCCAGGCATGAACATTATTGAGAATATCTGAGATGCCTTGCAACGAGCTGTTCAGACGAGATCTCCACCCCCTCGTACTTATACGGATTTATGGACAGCCCTGCAGGATTCATTTTGTCAATTCCCTCTAGCGCTACTTCAGACATTATTCGAGTCCATGCCTGGTCGTGTTGCGGCAGTTGTGCGTGCTCGCGAGGGCCCAACACGATATTAGGCAGGTGTACCAGTTTCTTTGACTCTTCACTGTAATGCAGTTCAGAAGACGCCGCAGCCGATACCCGGAAGAAGGCCCCAGCGGCGCCAACGACGAAGGACTGCTCGAGTTGACAGACAGCGGCGCCAGATCGCAAACTTATAATGGAATTTGCGGAAGTGTGAGGGCGCCGGAGTGTAAACTGTTTGCAGGTAAAGTGTCGCCCACTTGGAAGTCAGGATACGGGAGCGCGCTCGTCAGCACGTGCCTGAACTCGACGTACGCCTTCTTAGGAGAGAGGCATTGTGGGAACTGCCGTCCCACACGAACTATTCGCAGCAGTCTTACCACAGTTTACTGTCGTACGTAAACACGTGCCACAGATCTGTACTGCAAGGCTTCTTCCATTCTCGGTAAACTGCCGAAAGCTGTTGTAATATCCACGACACTATGTTCTAGCCACATGATGTTAATATGAACTAAGTGTACTAACTTCAACAAATATTGTCGATACTACGTATAAAAAAGACTGTACCGTGTAAAAATGACGATAATTATTTCATTATTTCTGTAATAATTTAATTTCTGTGTGAATTAAAACTATTATCAGAGAACTACATTCGTAGACAACGACAATTATCATCTTTTTTTGTTATCTGTGATAATTGTGGTTCAGTTGTTCTTCCTGTGCTAATCGATGAACTGTTCGGGCGTGAGACGTGTGAGGTCTGTGAAGAGAAAACCTGTAACTATATTGTTAATTATTATTTGAAAATTATTATTTGAAAAATAGAGTTGTTATTGTCTAGACGTGGATTTGTATTTATTTCAATTGTAATCCAATCTGATTAATGTTTTGAAGTGTTAATTCCCAGCTCCGCAATTAGGAGCGCAGCCATTAGCGCTAGTAACTTACAGCAGATGGTATAAAAAATATGAAACATTTTTCATTGAGAATAATTTTAAATGCTAAATAATAGAGAACAAAAAGCTTAAAGGCTTTTATCTGAATATATTACCTTGATGCTGAGGGAATGCTGAGGGAATTAGATTAGGAAATGAGACACTTAAACTAGTAAAGGAGTTTTGCTATTTGGGGAGAAAAATAACTGATGATGGTCGAAGTAGAGAGGATATAAAATGTAGACTGGCAATGGCAAGGAAATCGTTTCTGAAGAAGAGAAATTTGTTAACATCGAGTATAGATTTAAGTGTC
This sequence comes from Schistocerca nitens, assembly GCF_023898315.1. Taxonomy (NCBI): domain Eukaryota; kingdom Metazoa; phylum Arthropoda; class Insecta; order Orthoptera; family Acrididae; genus Schistocerca; species Schistocerca nitens. Next base: position 1,002,315,039 of record NC_064614.1, on the reverse strand, counting down.
AGGAAGTCATTTCTGAAAGTATTTGTATGGAGTGTAGCCATGTATGGAAGTGAAACATGGACGATAAATAGTTTGGACAAGAAGAGAATAGAAGCTTTCGAAATGTGGTGCTACAGAAGAATGCTGAAGATTAGATGGGTAGATCACATAACTAATGAGGAAGTATTGAATAGGATTGGGGAGAAGAGAAGTTTGTGGAACAACTTGACCAGAAGAAGGGATCGGTTGTTAGGACATGTTCTGAGGCATCAAGGGATCACCAATTTAGTATTGGAGGGCAGAGTGGAGGGTAAAAATCGTAGAGGGAGACCAAGAGATGAATACACTAAGCAGATTCAGAAGGATGTAGGTTGCAGTAGGTACTGGGAGATGAAAAAGCTTGCACAGGATACAGTAGCATGGAGAGCTGCATCAAACCAGTCTCAGGACTGAAGACCACAACAACAACAACATATTACCTTGATAGCATAAATCGAGATTATTAATAGACAAATTGACTATCGTCTGTCTGCTGCCATCTTAGCAAAATATATCTCTACGGCAGTTTTGAATCGAGAATTTTAACAAACATAAATGTTGTTAGATATAAATGAATGGAAATAAATGTGCAACGGTGGTCCCGACTCTACTTTAAAAGACAGAGTTCAACTCAGATTGAAACTTTAAAAATAGTGCTGTGAGCACGTTATGTAATATCAATTTCTTATTTACTGATGTATTAAGCGTAATTATTTCGGACGATTTACATGAAATATTTTAATAGAAGACATACCGGTACGTCAGTGTTGTGCGCGGATAGTATTTTGTGACTACATGTTCCATTTGTTAGAGAAAAGTGCTTCCATCTTAAAATGGTTCAAATGGCTCTGAGCACTATGGGACTCAACATCTGAGGTAATCAGTCCCCTAGAACTTAGAACTTCTTAGACCTAACTAACCTAAGGACATCACACACATCCATGCCCGAGGCAGGATTCGAACCTGCGACCGTAGCAGTCACGCGGTTCCGGACTGAAGTGCCTAGAACCGCACGGCCACCGCGGCGTAACAGTTGTGTAAAATCTGATAAATGATACGCAATTTAGTGCCACTCACACGACTTTATAGACAACATTTCTTACACAACGTCAAGTGAAGTTTTCTTTAGTCACAAGTATTAGCCGGGATAATCATTTTTGAGATTAAACGAATTGTTACGCTGACAGTAGGTATCTGGTTTTATATTTTTTTTTATCTACCTTAAATATCATTTATAAGTAATTAAAGCCACGAAATACTATAAACCGGTTCCGCCACACTGTTATTAGCGACTAATAGTTTACATGTACAGATATCATCTGCGAACCACTGTGAAGTGCTTGACAGACAGTATCTAACATAATAAGGAATGTCAGAGTTTCTTCTTGTTGCATTCACGTATGTAGTGTGAGAAAAATGACTGCTTCAGTCCCCCTGTGTGCGTTATATTTAGCCAAATTTTGTCTTACACAGGGCAGTGGAGTAGATTTTTAAAGTCTTCTCTTAATAGAGGTATTTGAAACTCCACTGGAGTCTGTCGTTAAGCAACAGACAAATAAGATTCGTCAGTATTTTTGTGACGCTCTACCGTGAGTCAAACAAACTAGTGACCATTTTCATTATGGGACACATGAGTGTTTTCTACGCGAGTGTCCTTCGCAGAATCACACAGTCTACCATTGGAGCCAAATGATCATTCCCTTTCAAGTCTCGACCAATTGTTGTTGTTGTTGTTGTGGTCTTCAGTCCTGAGACTGGTTTGATGCAGCTCTCCATGCTACTCTATCCTGTGCAAGCTTCTTCATCTCCCAGTACGTACTGCAGCCTACATCCTTCTGAATCTGCTTAGTGTATTCATCTCTTGGTCTCCCTCTACGATTTTTACCCTCCACGCTGCCCTGCAATACTAAATTGGTGATCCCTTGATGCCTCAGAACATGTCCTACCAACCGATCCCTTCTTCTAGTCAAGTTGTGCCACAAAGTCCTCTCCTCCCCAACCCCATTCAGTACCTCATTAGTTATGTGGTCTACCCATCTAATCTTCAGCATTCTTCTGTAGCACCACATTTCGAAAACTTCTATTGTCTTCTTGTCTAAACTATTTATCGTCCATGTTTCACTTCCATACATGGCTACACTCCATACAAAAACTTTCAGAAACGACTTCCTGACACTTAAATCTATACTCGATGTTAACAAATTTCTCTTCTTCAGAAACGCCTTCCTTGCCATTGCCAGTCTACATTTTATATCCTCTCTACTTCGGCCATCATCAGTCATTTTGCTCCCCAAATAGCAAAACTCCTTTACTACTTTAAGTGTCTCATTTCCTAATGTAATTCCCTCAGCATCACCCGAATTAATTCGACTACATTCCATTATCCTCGTTTTGCTTTTGTTGATGTTCATCTTATATCCTCCTTTCAAGACACTGTCCATTCCGTTCAAATGCTCTTCCAAGTCCTTTGCTGTCTCTGACAGGATTACAATGCCATCGGCGAACCTTAAAGTTTTTATTTCTTATCCATGGATTTTAATACCTACTCCGAATTTTTCTTTTGTTTCCTTTACTGCTTGCTCAATATACAGATTGAACAACATTGGGGAGAGTCTACAACCCTGTCTCACTCCCTTCCCAACCACAGCTTCCCTTTCATGTCCCTCGACTCTTATAACTGCCATCTGGTTTCTGTACAAACTGGAAATACCCTTTCGCTCCCTGTATTTCACCCCCGCCACCTTTAGAATTTGAAAGAGAGTATTCCAGTCAACAATGTCAAAAGCTTTCTCTAAGTCTACAAATGCTAGAAATATAGGTTTGACTTTTCTTGATATAGCTTCTAAAATAAGTCGAAGGATCAGTATTGCCTCACGTGTTCCCATATTTCTACGCAATCCAAATTGATCTTCCCCGAGGTCGACTTCGACCAGTTTTTCCAATCGTCTGTAAAGAATTCGCGTTAGTATTTTGCAGCTGTGACTTATTAAATTGATAGTTCGGTAATTTTACATCTGTCAACGCCTGCTTTCTTTGGGATTGGAATTATTATATTCTTCGTGTAGTCTGAGGGTATTTCGCTGATCTTATACATGGTAGAGTTTTGTCAGGACTGGCTCTCCCAAGGGTGTCAGTAGTTCTAATGGAATGTTGTCTACTCCCGGGGCCTTGTTTCGACTTAGGTCTTACAGTGCTATGTCAAAGTCTTCACGCTGTATCATATGTCTCATTTCATCTTCATCTACATCGTCTTCCATTTCTATAATATTGCCCTCAAGAACATCGCCCTTGCATACTTCTTCCAACTTTCTGCTTTCCGTTCTTTGCTTAGAACTGGGTTTCCATCTGTGCTCTTTATATTCATGCAAGTGGTTCTCTTTTCTCCAAAGGTCTCTTTAATTTTGCTGCAGGCAGTATCTATCATACCCCTAGTGATATGCACCTCTAAATCCTTACATTTGTCCTCTAGCCATGCCTGCTTAGCCATTTTGCACTTCCTGTCGATCTCATTTTTGAGACGTTTGTATTCCTTTTTGCCTGCTTCATTTACTGCATTTTTATATTTTCTCCTTTCGTCAATTAAATTCAATATTTCTTCTGTCACCCAAGGATTTCTACCAGCCCTCGTCTTTTTACCTACTTGATCCTCTGCTGCCTTCACTACTTCATCCGTCAAAGCTACCCATTCTTCTTCTACTGTATTTCTTTCCCCCATTCTTGTCAATTGTTCCCTTATGCTCTCCCTGAAACTCTGTACAACCTCTGGTTTAGTCAGTTTATCCAAGTCCCATCTACTTAAATTCCCACCTTTTTGCAGTTTCTTCAGTTTTAATCTACAGTTCATAACCAATAGATTGTGGTCAGAATCCTCATCTGCCCCTGGAAATGTCTTACAATTTAAAACCTGGTTCCTAAATCTCTGTCTTACCATTATATAATCTATCTGAAACCTGTCAGTATCTCCAGGCTTCTTCCACGTATACAACCTTCTTTTATGATTCTAGAACCAAGTGTTAGCTATGATTAAGTTGTGCTCTGTGCAAAATTCCACCAGGCGACTTCCTCTTTCATTTCCTACCCCCAATCCATATTCACCTACTATGTTTCCTTCTCTTCCTTTTCCTACTACCGAATTCCAGTCACCCATCACTATTAAATTTTCATCTCCCTTCATTATCTGAATAATTTCTTTTATCTCATCATACAATTGTCAATTTCTTCGTCATCTGCAGAGCTAGTTGGCATATAAACTTGTACTACTGTGGTAGGTGTAGGCTTCGTATCTGTCTTGGCCACAATAATTCGTTCACTATGCTTTTTGCAGTAGCTTACCCGCATTCCTATTTTCCTATTCATTATTAAACCTACTCCTGCATTACCCCTATTTGATTTTGTATTTATAACCCTGTATTCACCTGACCAGAAGTCTTGTTCCTCCTGCCACCGAACTTCACTAATTCCCACTATATCTAACTTTAACCTATCCATTTCCCTACCGCCCGAATAAGGATTCAGACATTCCACGCTATGATCTGTAGAACGCCAGATTTCTTTCTCCTGATAACGACGTCGTTCTGAGTAGTCCCCGCCCGGAGATCCGAATGGGGGAATATTTTACCTCTGGAATGTTTTACCCAAGAGGACGCCATAATCATTTATCCATACAGTAAAGCTGCATGCCCTCAGGAAAAATTACGGCCGTAGTTTTCCCTTGCTTTCAGCCGTTCGCAGTACCAGCACAGCAAGTCCGTTTTGGTTAGTGTTACAAGGCCATATCAGTCAATCATCCAGACTGTTGCCCCTGCAGCTACTGAAAAGGCTGCTGCCCCTCTTCAGGAACCACACATTTGTCTGGCCTCTCAACAGATACCCCTCCGTTGTGGTTGCACCTACGGTACGGCTATCTCTATCGCTGAGGCACGCAAGCCTCCCCACCAACGGCAAGGTCTATGGTTCATTGGGGAGGGGGGGGAGGGGGGGAGGGACCAATTGCTACACCTACATAATTACATAAGTTGAATGATTCCAACTTCTGCTCCATGTTTCTGCACATTTAAAGCAAATTGCCAGTCTTTGCATTACTTTGAAATCCTATGAAGGTCTGACTGGATATCTGTTCAGCTTTCTTTCAGATAATTCATCTTTATAATAATTTAATCGTCTGTGAAATGAATGCCAAGTCATTAATGTACAACATGAACAGCGAGTGTCCCAGTACACTGCCTGGAGTTACTGCTATTTCTGTCACTTATTCTTCACAACACGCTGCGCCCTCTCTACAAGAAATACTCAATACAGTCTCAAATTTCGGTTCACAGCTTACATTTGATAATAAGCGTAGGTCTGATTCAGAGGCAACAAGTCTCGCCTCTACATTACGGCTATCAGTGGATTTCAGGATTACGTATGGGAATAATGCGAGCTGGGGTTCGTACGACCATGCTGGCTGGCATGGGGGATTTCATTGGGTTTGCTCTCTAAATATGTTCTAAGATTCTAAATTAGACGGACGTTAAAGTCAAAACGAGACTGATTACCTTCAGTTGCAGTTAACTGCATTCCGATTTTCTTATACACTCTCTAAGACAAAAAAAATTTTAAAGATGAAAATAAAACGTACCTCGAAGGAGTCATCCGAGTGGTACGGAAATCGGTAGCTGTGATGTACGTGTACGGACAAACAAATCACAAATTTTCAGAAAAAAGTCGATGTAGACGAACAAAAGAGATAAATATACGAGGGTGAGTCAAATGAAAACCTTAAATTTGTAATAACAAATCGAAATTTCGCGCAGTTATCCTGTAAGTTGGTCAGCGTGCTACAAACAGCGTGCAGAATGGCCTGTAGATGGCAGCATAGTGCAGATGCACACAAACCGTCGCAGTAACAGTACAAAGATGGCCGCCCCACAGGCGATTTGCACCAGGGAAGAACAGCGTTCTCTTATTCGGTTTTTGCGTAGTGAAGGGGTGAAACGTACTGAAATTCATCGAAGAATGAAGGTTCAGTACGGTGATGCATGTTCGTCACAGCAGCAAGTCTATGAATGGAGTAGAAAGTTCGAAAATGGTGCGATTTCATTGGAAGATGCTCCTCGTCCAGGTCAGGCACAACGAGTTGTGACTCCACAGAACATTGCAGCAGTTGAAGCCATAGTGAAGGAAAATTGCCGACAGACACTGAATGACATTGCAGCGTGTTTACAGATTAGTCATGGGTCAGCACACCACATTGTGCATGATGTGCTCCAGTTTCACAAAGTGTCTGCACGATGGGTGTCACGGCAGCTCAGTCCTGAAATGTGAGAACGACGTGATGATGCTTGTGAAGAACTTCTTCGGCGCTTTGAACGAGACGGTGATGGCTTCCTTGCAAGAATCGTTACTGGGGACGAAACCTGTGTTCACTTCCACCAACCGGAAGCGAAGAGAGCGAGCAAGGAATGGCGCCATTCCTCATCACCAAAACCAAAGAAGTTTCGAACAGAACCATCAGCAGGGAAGGTTATGCTGACTCTCTTTTGGGACGAAAAGGCGTCATTTTGGAGCTTTATACGCCTAGAGGGTCACTGTAACCAGTGCATCATACACAGATCTCCTAAAAAATCATCTGCGGCCTGCAATCAAATCAAAGCGACGTGGATTGCTGTCAGCAGGTGTCCTTTTGCAACATGACAATGCAAGACCACACACTGCCCGTACAACAGTTGCAACAATCACAGATCTGCATTTTGAGTGTCTTCCTCATCCACCATACTCACCAGACCTTGCCCCAAGTGATTTCCATATGTTTGGATCACTCAAAGACGCAATGGGAGGAAAGAAGTTCCGTTCTGATCAAGAGGTACGTCTCGCGGTGCATGAATGGTTGCGCGGACTACCAAAAGAATTTTTTTCTAAAGGAATTTATGCACTTTGTATGCGCTGGAGGACTTGCATTGAGCTTGGGGAAGATTATGTTGAAAAGTGATACAGCTTTGTACCACTTTTGCGCAATAAATAATATTTAAAAAAATATTTAAGGTTTCCATTTGACTCACCCTCGTATATCTAAATTCCGCCGTCAGTCGAAAGGTAACTGACTTTTATTGTGCAGAATGATGTTCGGACTCATGTTAATCTATCTCCAGATGTTTTGACTCCTGGAATATCTGCATGTATCCTTTTAGGTGATTTATTTTTTCATCTGTAGTTAACAAAACCGGTGTTAGACTCTGAATAAACATAATGAAAACATTTTGATGTTCACAAGAAGTGCATCCGTTGACAGAAAGTTACTTTCCTGACACAGTTATCTGGATTACCACACTTACGGTTATGTCAGACATAATACACTCCTGGAAATGGAAAAAAGAACATATTGACACCGGTGTGTCAGACCCACCATACTTGCTCCGGACACTGCGAGAGGGCTGTACAAGCAATGATCACACGCACGTCACAGCGGACACACCAGGAACCGCGGCGTTGGCCGTCGAATGGCGCTAGCTGCGCAGCATTTGTGCACCGCCGCCGTCAGTGTCAGCCAGTTTGCCGTGGCATACGGAGCTCCATCGCAGTCTTTAACACTGGTAGCATGCCGCGACAGCGTGGACGTGAACCGTATGTGCAGTTGACGGACTTTGAGCGAGGGCGTATAGTGGGCATGCGGGAGGCCGGGTGGACGTACCGCCGAATTGCTCAACACGTGGGGCGTGAGGTCTCCACAGTACATCGATGTTGTCGCCAGTGGTCGGCGGAAGGTGCACGTGCCCGTCGACCTGGGACCGGACTGCAGCGACGCACGGATGCACGCCAAGACCGTAGGATCCTACGCAGTGCCGTAGGGGACCGCACCGCCACTTCCCGGCAAATTATGGACACTGTTGCTCCTGGGGTATCGGCGAGGACCATTCGCAACCGTCTCCATGAAGCTGGGCTACGATCCCGCACACCGTTAGGCCGTCTTCCGCTCACGCCCCAACATCGTGCAGCCCGCCTCCAGTGGTGTCGCGACAGGCGTGAATGGAGGGACGAATGGAGACGTGTCGTCTTCAGCGATGAGAGTCGCTTCTGCCTTGGTGCCAATGATGGTCGTATGCGTGTTTGGCGCCGTGCAGGTGAGCGCCACAATCAGGACTGCATACGACCGAGGCACACAGAGCCAACACCCGGCATCATGGTGTGGGTAGCGATCTCCTACACTGGCCGTACACCACTGGTGATCGTCGAGGGGACACTGAATAGTGCATGGTACATCCAAACCGTCATCGAACCCATCGTTCTACCATTCTTAGACCGGCAAGGGAACTTGCTGTTCCAACAGGACAATGCACGTCCGCATGTATCCCGTGCCACCCAACGTGCTCTAGAAGGTGTAAGTCAACTACCCTGGCCAGCAAGATCTCCGGATCTGTCCCCCATTGAGCATGTTTGGGACTGGATGAAGCGTCGTCTCACGCGGTCTGCACGTCCAGCACGAACGCTGGTCCAACTGAGGCGCCAGGTGGAAATGGCATGGCAAGCCGTTCCACAGGACTACATCCAGCATCTCTACAATCGTCTCCATGGAGAATAGCAGCCTGCATTGCTGCGAAAGGTGGATATACACTGTACTAGTGCCGACATTGTGCATGCTCTGTTGCCTGTGTCTATGTGCCTGTGGTTGTGTCAGTGTGATCATGTGATGTATCTGACCCCAGGAATGTGTCAATAAAGTTTCCCCTTCCTGGGACAATGAATTCACGGTGTTCTTATTTCAATTTCCAGGAGTGTAGATCTGTGGCCTTTCTTCCTTGTGCTGGAGGCTTATCGTTTAAGATTGGACGAATTTTAAGGAATTTTAACATTAAGAGTGTGTTCCGTCCACCTTCTAAGATTAGGGCTCTGCTCGGCTCTGTGAAGGATGCTGCAGTGCTGAAGATGGTGTGACCTCTAAGATATCTTAAGAAAAAAATGTTGTGGTCATTCGAGACAGAGAAATACGTAGATAAGATCGAGCGACGGATAATTATCGTTCAGAAAGTTGGCACTATAAAATAAATAAAAATAAAATGGAATAAAATATTAATGATTAATTATTCTGTATGTATGATGATTGGTTGTAATTGGTATTTGCTTATCTGGAACGTGGACGTTTAATTATTCGGTATCAGACGCTTGACAATGGCTATTTGGAAAAGGCAATGTAACTCGTAGTTGACCGTGAAAGAAAACTGAAATAATCGGACTTCGTAATTAAATCGTTTCCAAAGACTGCTGCGGTAGGTACGGACTCATGATCTAATCTCAATATTACAATGATTTGCCAGCCATGCCAATACGTCGTACAGAGGTGATTGTCTACTAAACATAAAAAAGTTACACAGTTAGTTAAATCAGATATATTCAATGAAATAGCCTACAGTTCATAATCCTACTTACTTTTATAAATATAAATTCATTACAGAATCGAGTGCCTAGTGTGGTTGCAACTCGCAGTATTCTTCTATAACATGAAAATATGGCGGTGTGCCAGACAATAAAATAAAATACGTGCTTCTCGCACCACTTCTACCTGAGCTCTCTCCTCTCTTAAACAGACATAAGAGTAACGTAATTATTCTTTTGTCTTTATCAGCGACACAGCGCTGCAGTTGTGTGCCATAGGCTTTATTTATTGGTCACTGATTATTTATTTAATTAATATTTCGCGTTTCCGCGGAAACTCACGCTCGGCATGCAAATGTGCCTTTATATTGCCCCCTGAATTGCGAGGCGAAAGGACACACCTGCAGGCGAGCAATTCACCTAAAGGCACAAGAAAATCTAAGTTATCTACAACTATTCACATGACTTACATTACACACATTATACACATTATATACAAAATTTGAATGACGCGGGTGCATCGTAAAAGTTCTTATGTTGGCAGATAGAGTGCGCGCATGCGCAGAAGCGTCTGTGTGACTCCGGCAGTGCCGTTATATCATACAGTTAGATCACGCGGCACAGTAATGCAGTTCATATTGTTCGTGTGCGCGCGTATCTTAGTCGTTGCACAAAGAAAATATTCAACCAAGATTACATATGAAGACTACATTCTATAACAGGTAACTTAGTTTTAAATTTACAATATTTGTTATATCACAATACAACTCAGATTGTTGAATGTTCTTAGTTACATAGTATTGTTTTGAAATACTTCAAAGAAAAATGTCCGTATGTTTCAGGTGCGTCGACCTATTCACATCGTGTCGTTATTACAGTTCATATTCATCTGCTGCGCAATAATTTTTTCACAGGTTAGTATCATCGTTGTATAACAACGTGATTAAAACATAAGCGTGTCCATTTCCATTTCCATTATAGTCGTTGTGATGCAGTTCGTTGTGACTAAAAAACATTGTTTATTACAGATTGACGTGACCCGTTAGTAATTGGTCCACGTGCAGTTCGTTTTTACATTCCGTGGAAGCTTGGTTGCAGAACCTCGGATGGTACATAGCTGGCGTGGATCCTTGGACAGTCCAGGTAAGAGTGTCCGTCACATTTCGAGAACATTTCATTCCCTGAAGTTCCAACCAAACTTCTTCCACCCGTCGTGTTGTTTTCTGGACAGGCACTTTGTGTCCGTTTAATCCAGTTAACATCTTGAAGTTAGGTACTGTAGTATTGTCACTAGACGATGCACGAATTATGCACTTCACATTTTCAGTTTTTTGCTGAATATAGCTCACCTAAATGTTCGTAGTTATTAATCAAAGAAATGGTTCATCGCGTTTACATAGGTACGATGCATAATGAATGTCATTAACAGTTTCTTTCACATAGGTTTCTGCGTAGTTGCAGAGTTAGTAATGTTCATTAATGTCCGTGAACAATGGTTCACTATGCAATGTCCTTTTGGCACTCGTTTTGTTCAAATTTCTTTTACATAGTAACAGTTACATTATACATCATTGAAAGAGAAGAAAAAAAAATATAAGTAATCATACATACACACGTCACATATTTTCTTAGCATAAATATAATACAGTTGCACATACACATGTTTTCATCATCATTACATAGCTATAAATTATCTCATTGTGTCACCTTTGATTACATGAATTGCAGATATTTACGTCCTCTTTAAGGGTTTTGCTGGGATTTTATCGATGTTTATTTTGTGATGTCATCTGAAATTAAGATAGGTTAGACACAACATTCATTACATCAGTAGGCAAGACCAGGCATTTTCACTACTCAATAAATGTTCAAAATAGTAAGAGAGAAAATGTTTGATTCCTCGCGTTTTGTGCGTGTGTGTATAGTGTCTGTGTGGCCTTGACTACTGATAGATGCTTTTCGTGTTGAGAGATGTGCGTCTAATCTATTTCTCAAAGTAAAAGTTCGCTTCACAGATGACGTCTGTCGGTTCGTCAGGTGTCACACCAAGTCAGTGATACCCACAGTCACAAATGTTCCGTAAAAAAATTAATATATCATTCACTGCTACGTAAACATAAATTTTATTTTAATATTCCGTCTTCCAGGTGGTGGCGCGCGCTGAAAGAAGAGTTCTTCTGCCTTCAACTGCGTCACTGGAACCGCTGAAATGAAAATTTCTATACTACTTACTATCTGTGTTGTAGCAACAGAGTTTTTTGGAGTTGCTTAGCAATGTTTTGATGGATGTGACTTTGACATTATTCCGCATGAAATGCTCTAAGATCTCGGTGTGCGTATAGCCCAATAATTTTGTTAGTTCTACGATGTTGTAACAAATACGTACCAGGATGCGGTATGTTAACAATTATATAAGGTCCTTCATATAGCAGACGCCACTTAGCGTTGCGTCGTTTGAGTGCTACAGATTTATGATGAGTACGAAGTAGTACAAGCATTCCTACCTCGAATCTTTGTTTTCTTTTTATTATGTTTCTGTGATGTTTGTTTCGTATCTGTGCGTGATGTGTCAGCGTAGTCAAAACTTCTTTTATTTTCTGTTCAGGTGTGATTTCCTTGTCTGACAACTTAGGTAATGGTTCTATCCACTGATCGTTCTGTTTGCAACTGAACATGATCTCGTTAGGTGTGTAATTTGTATCGTAAATATTTAAGTTATTGTGTACGTCTTCGAAAAGACTTAGGTAGGACACCCAATTAGTATGTTTTGATGAAATATAGGTCCTCATGAATCGGTTTAATTCTCGGAAAAGTCTCTCAGTCGCGTTACATTGTGGACTAAACTTTGAAATAGATATACTTTTAATGTTATTGTCCTTCAAGAAATTTCTCCATTTGTACCCAGAGTAGTATGCTGCATTATCTGACAGAATTGCTTTTGGTTTACCCACGTGCGTCAGGTAATCACTTGAGAATCTTCGTATTATAGCACTTGCAGTGGCGGATTTTAAAGCATAAAGTTTTACATGTTTAGAAAATATATCGTAAAAAGCCAAGATATATTTGACGCCTCCAGAGCTTGCTGGATGCGGTCCACTGATGTCAGTACACAGAATTTCCAGGGGTTTACTGGGTAAAATAGAATGTAAATCTGTCTTTGTGGATAAATTCTGAGGTTTTGATTTTTGACATATTGTAACGTCTTGTAATAAACAAAGACAATATATTATGTAATAATTAAAATATTAGATGTGTCATATTGTGTCATTATGTAAAATTATGTATTATTTTCTTTATTTTTTATTTTTGAGAACGTCTGTGTCGGCGAGTAATAAGACCGACACAGAAGATAAATGTTGTACAAAGATCACCAAATGAATTTGTATATAAGGCATGATGTAAAGCAATGTCTCTGTTCTTCTTAATCTGAAAGCTGTGAGATAAAGATCTCCTGTTGTTGTCGTAGAGAGCGCGAAGGTAGCATTCTTTTGTCGAGATTGTGAATTGGACGCCATTGCGCGTGAATGTACACAGGTCTGTAATTATTAAGATATTTAAATGTTTAAATAGAGTTGTTTAAATGAAAACTTGTATTACTTAAATGTTAAAGTGTGCCTGCCTATTATCCCATCCTGTTAAGATATTTTTCAGCCATATAAAAATATTATCTGTGGAGCTGAGCTGTGTGGAGAAAGAAGAGCCGCTGCCGCGGCGTATTTAAACGACTTACAATATAGTCGAGTATACCGCAAGGAAGCGGTAAAATAATAGTAAAAAATAATATTATTTCTTTTAGCTCCCAGGCTGGCAGTGAAGATCAGCAGATTTTATGATGTGTTGCAGGTTGACGCGGGCTGCTGATAGGATATAATTTTCAGTGCAAATAATTTTATGTACCTAAAGAATCTGATAGGAAACTTGCTGTGCTCCGTTCTGATCTGGCTAAATTTTATAGTGAATACGTAATTTTCTTTAATGAGAGTCTCATGTTCTTGGGCTAGCCGTGGTATGAAATAGCATTTTAGTAAAAAATAAAATCCACTGCAAACTTGTATTTGTGAACGATCGTACGAACTGTAACATCAGTGATCATAGGACATTAATTTCAACTTTGAATAATTACGAAGTAGGAAAGATATATTGATACTTAGCATGAGTTGCAGTTACTAAAAAATCGTTCTTTAAATTGTAGGCCAGATTCAGAACAATAATACTTCCATCATTTTATTTTGCTAAAAAAGGTAACGATGATAAAGCAATTAAAAGCACAGCATTGTTAAAAGAATTTCACGTCACTCTTCCCATATATTTTTATAAAAGCAACAATTAACGAAAGGGCAGTCAGCAACAGCTATATAGTAGTTTTTTTTAAGAGAGAAGACGTGAAACTGTCGCCCAAAAACGCGGGGCCCGAATTTGCAGTGGCCACAATTATAAAATTTTATGTATTTTCTTTCAGTGTCTATTGTTATGTAGGTGTATATGTATATAGTGTTAAATGTATGTATATCATGATCTATGCTATGTATTAATGAAGGTTCACTCTTTCATGACAAAACGTACTACTGCAAGCGAGTTTGAGAAGACGATCCTGATTGTACTGAGAAGCTCTAACGACTACGTAATCCGGGGGCAGCCGGACCCCGAGATAATAGAAACTAAAGGTAAGACTACAGTGTAGTTGTCCTGTTTGTAGAAGTTGAGCTCCAGTGAAGTAATCTCATATCGCTAGTGGTGTGCATACTGTACGTAGTTTGATGTTAGTATTTGTGACAGGACAAAGTTGATGTAGATAGTAATTTTTAGTGTGCAGTGTAGTGTATATAAAGTGATGTATTTTGTGTGCAAGGGGAAAAACTGTTAGAGTTTGTGTTTTAGTAAGCAATTTAGGAATATGGTTAAGTTGCGTAGTCAACGTCCAAGCAATATGGATACTGAAGAACAACAATTAGCTAGTGAAGGAAATGTGGAACCGGGTGCCTCAAGTAGTACTAGTACTCTCTTTGAGGATATAACAGGCGAAATTGTGGGGGCAGGGCCACAGGAAGTAGTGCCACCGCCCACTAGTCATCAAGTCGATGTAGATAAAGAAATTGTACCACCACCAGAAAAGCAGGAACCAGAGAGTGGTAATCTGCCTGGTGGGTATTCAATTCAGGCTATATTAGAGCGTGTGCTAGATTACCAGGCAAAATTTGCGCAACAGCAAGTTGAGCGAGATCGCCAGCAAGCTGAGCGAGATCGCAGGCTAGAAGAAAATTTACTTGCCCAGCAAGCCGAGCGAGATCGCCAGCAAGCCGAGCGAGATCGCCAGCAAGCCGAGCGAGATCAGCAACTTGTGCAATCGTTAGAAAATATGAAAAAAGAGATAGCAGATATGAAAAAGAATTACGAGTCGATACCTAAGGCCGTGCAGGAGCTGACTGAACAGGTCACCCACCTGCAAGTAGCAAACACTAACATGGTAGATGAAATAGGTGTCTTAGCCAACAGAGTAGAAAAGCTAGAAATAGATTCCACACAGCTTGTAGAGCAGAAGTGGAATGAACAGGCAAATAAAATTGAAACAGAATTTAAATCATGGATAGAAGTGAAGGAGACTGAGATTGACACGAATATTAATTCTAAAGTAGAAGCAGCAATAGCAAATAGAGATTCAGAATCGTTCAGTACCGCCGTAAATAGTCAGGTACAGAACGATGTGCAAACCATTAAACAAATACTCAGTGAGGATATTCCGCAGTGGCAAGTGAATGTTAACAAACGGATATCCGATCTGGAGAAGGGTTTAGCACAAAGCAGGAAACAAGTGGAACAGGAACCTCTGTCGCCAACAGCCCATGGTTTTGGCAACGCACAAACTTATATGCGATACAACAATGGGGAATCTGTAGTCGATAATGCGAAGAGCTGTAGCTCCGGTTCGGAGCACACAGCATATGTCCAAGCAGCGAACCCATGTAGTTCAAAAATATTAGTGGAAGAAAGTTTAATTAAAAATAGACAATTTCAAACATTTACTACTGAAAGGAAATCAGTACACCCAGTGGTATTTATAAAAAGCTTTAAAAATATCTTACCCAGTGTATGGAACGAAACACAGAAAATACAATACGTAATGTCGTACATTCAAGGTGACGCAGCACTGTGGGCTACAGAAGTAGCAGACAGCTGCAAGACATACGAACAGTTTGAAAGGGCATTTTTATCGAAATATTGGTCGCCGTGTATACAAGAGCGACTAAGAAAAGAGGTATATAATCCCGAACCGTACTCACCCCGTCTTGGGAATTTGAGGCGGTACTTTGAAAAATATATAAACAAAACACGCTACTGGGACGAGCCTATATCACCGAGAGACATAATAAGACTACTCAAATCCCATTTACCAATTCAGATCAAGGAGAAGTTAATACATGTACCAGAAAGCGACATGGAAAACTTCCTGTCGGTCCTAGATTCCATAGATTTGATACAGGAAGATGTAAAATCGGCGTGCGACCATTTGCGGAATAATGGGTCGGGATGTAATCACGACAGAAACAGTAGTGCACAGAACCACAACCATAGAAATGGTGGGGGTGGTAGCAAGCGACAAGAACAATCGCAAAATGGTAGTAACGGTAGAGGCCAAAACGGGTATGGACAACCAAATTATAACAAAAAGCGTCGATTTGACGACAGATACGAATCCGGAATGTCAGGGATCAACCGCTGGAAAAATGCGCGAGGTCAGTGGCAGAGTAATTATAATGATAGTAATCGAAATTGGCAACAGAATCAGTATAGAAGCCCAGAGCGACAGGCTAGTGACCGGTATGACAACAATAGACCACCACCGCAAAACGCGCCTATTGCGCAGCCGTGGCGGCCTACAAATCAGAACGTACATATAGTGGAGGTCGCGGACAATAGCCGTCCAAGTACCTCCCAAGTAACTAATCCAACAAACTAGAATCGGCCTCGATATGCTCTCCATCGACGGCCGAGGGATGGAGTGAGAGCAACTCGAGTAATAACAGTAATAGACCTGGGATACGCATGCTGCGATACAACGAAGGTGTCAGTATGGATAAAGATCTGCTGAACGAATCGCACGAATGTAAGAAGGATAATAACGAAAATGTGCAAGCTATTATTGAAGCTAGAATCAATGATGTTGCAGTAAACATAATTATCGACACAGGTGCCTCAGTAAGTGTGATGAGTATGGAGCTATTTAAAGCACTGGGAAAGGGACATAGTATTCCGACCTTCCCGGTTAATAATTGTAAGGTGTCTGGAGCCATTAGTGCACAGAGCCAATCAGTTAAGTACCAGGTGCAGGTGGAGATTTATAAGGAGGGCGAAGCCATAGTGAGCTCGTTCCTCGTGGTTAAAGGATTGAAGGTGGCCTGCATTCTGGGAGTAGATTTTCTCCGTGAGAGGGACGCATTGATCGACCTCTCCGTGGGGAAACTAAGCATAATTAATAGGGGTAGAAGGATTGAATTATCTATGATGAAATCGAAGGAGGTACTTGTGCCGTGCTGTAATCGAATCGATATCAAAGGTAGGAACCCTTGGGTACTACACATCGATGATTTTTCACATGCAACAGACCTCTATTACCCGAACTTAGAGGATCAAAATTTCGAAACAAATGTTGAGGCATATCAGACTAAAGTGCACGAATCGGAAGGTTTAAATGATACGCAAAAGCAACAGTTGACGCAGCTGCTATCGGAATATACTATGGTATTTACCGACCGTCCAGGAATAGTCAAAGGGTACCACTATCACATAGAGGTGATACCCCATAATACATACTGTCGCGCAACCTACTCCATCCCTTGGTCGAGGAGGGAATTAGTAGCTAAGGAAATTCGAAAGATGTTAGAGTGGGATATCATAGAGCCCTCCTTCTCTCCATACAGTAGTCCTCTTGTAGCAGTGGCGAAAGCCAATGGAAAAATCAGGCTAGTGTTAGATGCTAGGGACATTAACAAAATTATCATACCTGTCCGGACTCGTCCAGAGAATTTAGACGAGCAAATACAAAAATTTCATGGAGTGCAATACTTGACCTCGATCGATCTGAAAAGTTCATATTGGCAAATTCCCCTTACACCGGAATCCAACAATTTTCTTGTTGTATAAAGGATTAATTTCTTGAACCATTTTCTATGTGTAGTGTGTAAGTGCAAAATGATGCAGTCTTATAGAGTAAGGGAATTGCTGTAATTGTATTAGGATAAGAAACCCTGAGAGAGAGAGTCTTTACTAGCCAGACATTGACTTTGCAATATGCAACAATGATGTAATGTGATGTTGGCTGCCAGTAGTGATTTGAGAACGACACTGGAGCAGAACCTAATTAAAAACGAGCCCGTTCCGTGGAAACTCCGTTCTGTATGTAGCAATGCTTCAATTGAAGCCTGTGTACTTGGTACACGACCTTGAATATTCATTACGCGATACGCGAGTTAAGTCAGACAATGCAGAACCTACACTGTAGTCATATAGGAAAAATCATTAAAAATAATGTTATTGCTGAACGAAGTATTTATTGAACAATATGCCCGAGTCAAGCTGTCATGCGCATGGTAAAATCTGTTTGATAGATGGGTGATAATCAGGCAAGCTACACTAAGAAAAAAAAATATGTATAAAAAAAAAAAAAAAAAAAAAAAAAAAAATTCACACACCGTTAAAAAAAAAAAAAAAAAAAAAAAATTTTACAAAGGGCCAAATACGCCTAGCAACAATATGAAGAGTATGTTGTGATAAAGTGAAAACAAATAAATGCTATGTAAATCAGAGTGACTATGCAAAGAACAGTTAAAAGGTGTTAAAAAATAAACTGTGTGCATAAACACTTAAGGACAGGACGGAATATTGTGTGTAGTAGGGACAGAAAATGACTGTTGTATCTGCACCAATATATACGTCGATAAATCTAGTGTTGAGTGATAGACTGTCTTAGTGCAGCGCTCAACGAACAATAGACAGTGTATAAAAACAGTAGTTATTGATCCGTTCGGAGACGATTTACACAAACATCGCTCAACGGAGACATGTAGTATGAGTGTAACGAACCATTTTCGCGTGTTGAAAGACGCTCTGGCAGTGCATCAACCGTGGAAGTGAGTGAAAACGTGTAGTACAATGTGCGTGTGACGAACTCTGAATACCAGTGTCACGATGCCACAAAAAACCTGTTATCACGCCAAAACATCCTGTGCATACCAGTGAAGCGACGGCTTACTGAACAATAAACGCTTTTAACAAATTGCCTCTTCTTCCACAGCTAGTAATCTGTGTCCTTAAAGACAGTACACCGTTGTGGAATGTTTGTTTCATGCGCCACGACGGGGAGCCATGCGGAGAAGCAGAGACGAGTGCCGTGCCGCCATCCAGCCGGTTGCGGTAAACCACTGCCACTCGCCGACAACAGCGAATGGTTCAGCGCGGTTCGCGACTGCTTGGGCGCCACGCTAGCACGACCTCACTGTTATTGAGAGCCGGTCGTCGAACCCAGCGGCCGTCGGTACGCGGCGTTCCAGACGACGCTACTCAACAATTGCTTCGCGCCGCCAGCTCCATACCACATTGTTGTCATTCAAATGAACTATTAACTACATGTATAATGTGCTAACATGAATGGTGTTTAATGGACACGCAAGGACGTGATAAACATTTTTTTTGTTGTTATCCAACACGAACTCACAATATTCATGGATTTAGTGATGTATCGATCTAATATGTTTGCGTCATGTTAATGAAAGATACTCGCACGAATGCTAGACATTTTAAACCAACTGTCGCGAGTAAGTGCAAAGACGGTTCATTATACTATTGTAAAAATGTGTAATAAGTGACTTTCATAACAATCCAGAATACAAGTAGTATATTGATAACAAAGAGACTAAAAGTGTAGCATGCTATCACAAATAGCCTTTGTTATATGTGGACATTGAATAGAGTCTAAACTTTTCGTGAGATGACCATGGCTCCGGCGCAGTTTTCCCAGGTTTTCTGATCGCACGTAGCCCGAATGGGGGAGCCAAATAAATGTAATGACCCTGGGACTAGGTTGACGGTCACCTCGCAAAGTGTAAGAACGGTATACGAAGTGTAATTAAACCTACAGTGTAAAAGAACTGAGTAGTGTAAAGTGAATGTTCCAACCAAAGTAATAAACCATAAACAAGACAGACGTTAGTGGCAGCATATTGCCGAACATTTTCATCGTTAGTCAAATGCTGCCAGGGGGCAGTGTAACGTCTTGTAATAAACAAAGACAATATATTATGTAATAATTAAAATATTAGATGTGTCATATTGTGTCATTATGTAAAATTATGTATTATTTTCTTTATTTTTTATTTTTGAGAACGTCTGTGTCGGCGAGTAATAAGACCGACACAGAAGATAAATGTTGTACAAAGATCACCAAATGAATTTGTATATAAGGCATGATGTAAAGCAATGTCTCTGTTCTTCTTAATCTGAAAGCTGTGAGATAAAGATCTCCTGTTGTTGTCGTAGAGAGCGCGAAGGTAGCATTCTTTTGTCGAGATTGTGAATTGGACGCCATTGCGCGTGAATGTACACAGGTCTGTAATTATTAAGATATTTAAATGTTTAAATAGAGTTGTTTAAATGAAAACTTGTATTACTTAAATGTTAAAGTGTGCCTGCCTATTATCCCATCCTGTTAAGATATTTTTCAGCCATATAAAAATATTATCTGTGGAGCTGAGCTGTGTGGAGAAAGAAGAGCCGCTGCCGCGGCGTATTTAAACGACTTACAATATAGTCGAGTATACCGCAAGGAAGCGGTAAAATAATAGTAAAAAATAATATTATTTCTTTTAGCTCCCAGGCTGGCAGTGAAGATCAGCAGATTTTATGATGTGTTGCAGGTTGACGCGGGCTGCTGATAGGATATAATTTTCAGTGCAAATAATTTTATGTACCTAAAGAATCTGATAGGAAACTTGCTGTGCTCCGTTCTGATCTGGCTAAATTTTATAGTGAATACGTAATTTTCTTTAATGAGAGTCTCATGTTCTTGGGCTAGCCGTGGTATGAAATAGCATTTTAGTAAAAAATAAAATCCACTGCAAACTTGTATTTGTGAACGATCGTACGAACTGTAACATCAGTGATCATAGGACATTAATTTCAACTTTGAATAATTACGAAGTAGGAAAGATATATTGATACTTAGCATGAGTTGCAGTTACTAAAAAATCGTTCTTTAAATTGTAGGCCAGATTCAGAACAATAATACTTCCATCATTTTATTTTGCTAAAAAAGGTAACGATGATAAAGCAATTAAAAGCACAGCATTGTTAAAAGAATTTCACGTCACTCTTCCCATATATTTTTATAAAAGCAACAATTAACGAAAGGGCAGTCAGCAACAGCTATATAGTAGTTTTTTTTAAGAGAGAAGACGTGAAAATATGACACATGTTTTCAGTTCCCTGTAAATTTTCCTTCTCATATTGCTAAAATAACAGTATGTGCTGAGCTTTGCTAAACACTTCTTCGTCCCATAATGACCCCAAACTAAGTGTGTGTGCCAAATTAGATTACGTTCAGACTCTTTGGGAATGCATACACACCAGTTAGTAGCATTTGAATGTCGGCGATAAAATAACACATCATTGTGTAACTTGTAATACTTAGTCAAAGGATGATTGTGTTTTTCTACCAGTAATGTTATTATCTTATACCAGTGAGGATCAGATTTTTGTAATTTAGCCATGTTTCTGCACATATCAATATAATATTGGTGATACTGCTTGTCTTGCATTAAGAGAATCCTGTAGTCATTTATATTTTCTAAGTCACTGTTGGTTTCATTCATACCTTGTGGAAGTCTAGACAAAGCGTCGGCAATGGTGTTGTCCTTACCTTTTATGTACTTAATTTCAAAAGAGTAGTTTTGAAGTGTAACTGCCCATCGTGATAGTCTAGGATGTACAAGTTTACAAGTTAACAAAAATGTCAGGGCCTGGTGGTCGGTATAAATTACTGTATGTTTTCCAAATAAATAATAATTGAATTTCTTGAATGCCCATACTATGGAAAGTGTTTCTAACTCAGTAGTGGAGTATGTACGCTCACATTCAGATAGAGTACGACTCGCAAACCCAATAATTCTTATCTGTTCCTTATCTTTATTCTTTACAACTTGAAATAAGCAACATCCCAAACCAGTACGTGAAGCGTCACAAGTCATACAAAAATCTAAATTGAAATCTGGATGGCTCAATATGTTTGCATTCACTAAAGCATGTTTAATTGTATTAAAGTCATTCTGGCACTGTTCCGACCAGATCCAAACTTGATTCTTTCTGAGTAGATTTAGCAGATGTTTACTGTTCAAAAGTGGTTGTGGCAAAAAACGTCTGAAAAATGAACATAGCCCAAGGAATGATTTTAACTGCTTTTTAGTTCGAGGACTAGGAAAGTTTCTGATAGCATC
This sequence comes from Schistocerca nitens, assembly GCF_023898315.1. Classification (NCBI taxonomy): domain Eukaryota; kingdom Metazoa; phylum Arthropoda; class Insecta; order Orthoptera; family Acrididae; genus Schistocerca; species Schistocerca nitens. Next base: position 1,002,293,191 of record NC_064614.1, on the reverse strand, counting down.
TAATTTACTGGGATCAGGACGTATGCCCTGTGAATTAATGATATGTCCTAAATATTTTATCTCACTGCAACCAAACTTTGATTTTCTAAGATTGGCCGTGACTCCAGCTTGTGCAAATTTTTCTAAAATTCTTTGAAGTGTGTCAACGTGTTCATTCCAAGACTGTGTAGCTATCAGTATATCATCAACATAGTGTGTGACTGTCTCAACTAAATCATCGCCAAGCACGGTATCCAGGGCTGTAATGAATACCCCAGAACTGACATTCAGTCCGAAAGGTAGAACACAAAACTGATAGGTTCGCCCCCCGAACATAAATGCAGTATATTTCCGAGAATCAGGAGTGATACTCACCTGCCAAAATGAATTAGCGAGATCTATTGTGGAAAAATACTTTGCATCTAGAAATTTCTGTAATTGCTCTTCTAAATTTTCGGGTTTTGTGTGAACTGGTAAAATTATTTCATTAATTGCTCGTGCGTCTGACACTAACCTGATGCTTCCATTTGATTTTTTGACAACAAGTAGAGGACTACAATAAGGTGAGGTGGATGGTTCAATGACCTTCCAGTCTAACATTTGTTTTAATTCTTGCCACACAGCAGGTCGTTGAGATAACGGTACGTTATATGTCTTGTGGTAGAAGATCTTGTGAGGCTTAACTTCAATCTTGTACACATACGTGTTGATAACACCTATTCGCTTGGCAAAAACTTGTAAATATTTGGATAACACTTCCTGTAGTTTTATACGTTCATGTGCACTGAGAGCTGTAGCTTCATTTATCTTATGATCAAGCAATGTTTTCAAGTCCATTAGCTCTGTGTCAAATGAGTGTGTGTGCGTGTCTTGAATGTCATTGTCAAGTACTAACTGAACCTTGTACCCTGTACAGTGTTTGTCATGCTTTAGAGTTCTCCTGTCCAAATCAATAATAATTACACTGCCTCTATCATTTAAAATACATTTACCTTTGGAGAAGTCTATAATGCAGTCCTTCTCGCTCATAATATCTATTCCTAATATGCAATTTGTCACAAGGTTTTGTACAACCAGGAATGGCCATTGTACGGTTCCATTACCTATTTTAATGTTTACAAAAACTTGCTTCGTAACCCTACATGACTTATTACCTAGTGCAGTAGTTATTTTACAGTTTTGGTCAGGAAACTCAGGCACAGGTTCCAATTCACACATCTTTTTATAGAAATTAAAAGACAAAACGCTCACAGCTGCACCTGTATCTAGAATAATAGTAGTTGGAATCCCACCTACTACACCAGTGGTAGATGCTAAAACAATTTCATTTGTGTTTGAACGACATTGTGTACTGTCTTGTAAAAGTTCATCTGATATATTGTTATTGTGGTTGTATCTTATAAATAAAACAGGTAATTTTTGTTTAGAATTATTCGGCATATCATTATTCTGATGTTCAACTGTGGTGCCAAATAACTGATTAACATTGAAGTCGCCCCCCAAGAATTCCTCAGCCACGACCTGGGGCATAGAAGTGACTGTTTCTAGTCTGTTGGATTAGCATTTGTACTAGGTACTGACACAGATTGAGGTTGTGTGTCAGGTGTCATTTCTATTATATTCACATTCGGATATTGCCTATTGTGATCTCCAAACTTTTGCGGTTGTTGTTGCTGTTGCGCATTATAACTTATCTGTCGGTCATAAGGTATGCTCCAATTTTGTCCTGGTGGCTGCTGTGGTAAAGCAGTGTTTGAATGAAAGTACTGATCGTTACGAGTCCAGCCTTGACGCTGTCTTGGCTCGTAGTTATTATTATTATTTCTGTTTCTGTTTGTGTTTTTGTTGTTGCCTATGTATCCGTTGTTACCGCTGTAGTTATTACCGCGGTGCCTTTTGTATGGATTGCCGCATGAAGTGTTATTACTGTTGTAACTATTGTTTGTATTGGAATACGCGTGTTGATTTTGATATCCGTATTGAGACGGCATGTGAGTTTGCTGTTTTTGTTGTACCGCGTATCCAACTGTGGGCGCGCCAGAATTGAGTTGGCAAGCCTGCATGTTTTGCATTCCAGTAGTGTAAACATTGTGGCTGCTGTTTTGCCGCGCGAAGCGCTGATCTTCAAGTAACATGTCAACCGAATCTAAAGCTGTTAAAAAATAATCTGAATCGTCATCCGGGATATGTAGGAGTCTTTCTTTAATGTTGAAAGGCAATTTGGCCTTCAACGCACGGAGTATATCGCGTGTTGCGACTGGTTCGTCTAAAAAGTGTCCCATGTTCAAGTATTTTTCAAAATATCTGCGTAAGTTGCCATTTTTACTGTTAAAAGTTTCAGGTTCTAGAATTGGTCTTCTGAGTCGCTCCTGGACGGATTGCGACCAGAATTTGTTCAGAAAAGCACGCTCAAACTCACTGTACGTGGTACATACGTCAGCTTGACTGTATGCCCAGACAGCTGCATCGCCTTGGATGTAACCGACAATATATGAAATCTTTTTCCGGTCACTCCAAGTGCGTGGAAATGCGTTACTAAAAGATTTAAGAAAAATCACCGGATGAATGGTTCGTTTTTCTGGGATAAAAATCTGAAATTGCCTGTGTTTCATTAAGCTTTCTTCTTCCTTTGCATTGTGATATGGATTTGTTCCACTGTAATTACTGCAATGTTCAGCTGGCGAGTAATTACAATAATGTTGCTGTGGTTTACCATGATAATAGCTTGTGTTTGTGTTTGTACATCGTGGTATGTGTTGTAGTCGTGGTGTGTTTTGTTCTTGTGTGTTTGTCGTGTGCGGTATGTGTGTGTCATACTCGAATGTATATTGGTTCCTGAACTGTACATTTTGACTGATATTTTCGTTACATTCAGACTGTGGTCGATCGGTGAATTGTGTCATTGGTCCAGTGACGGATTGTACTGCGTCACTGATCAGCTGTTTGTTATTAGTAATGTATTGCGCTACGGAGTCGTGCACAATTGTTGGTAAATTTTCACGTAGGCATCTATCAAAATGTTTGTCTTTGTTCACTACCTAATCATGAAATTCTTTATTAATGTTTTGAAAATGAGCTGTAGCATCAGATTGTAAGATGTCAGTCAGGTGTTGTTCAACCTTGTCAAATTTATTCTGTACGTCAGTAATTCGTTTTTCAAGGTTGTCGTGTACTGAAGGATATGTTTGAATTTGTTCAGTAAGGACTTCACACGTGACATTAAGATTTTTTACTTGTGTCTGTAAAAGTGCTACGTCAGTTGTAGTCTTTTCTTGTGTCGTATTAAGCTGGGAAAATTTAGTACTGAGTTCAGTCATCTGTTTGGTCAGTGTGGCGTCTATAAGTTCCACACGTTTACATAAAGTGTCATTACTCGTCTTGAGTGCTATGAGGTCAGATTTAATTTCGTCATTTTGTGTCTGTAAGGTTGCCATGTTTTCGGCGTTCTGTTTCATTATCATTTGTAACATGTCGGCAATGTTTACCGTTTGCAACGTCTGTGCCCCCGCCGCGTCATTAGACGTGACGTCATGCATTAACATGGGCTCTGACTGAGACTTTGAAATTTTTGTGGTGGACGGCCTATTGTCAAAATTTCCGTCAACACTTGCGTCAATGTTTGATAAATCGTCACTACCGGTTGCTGTCGTAAAGTCATTTTCTAACATTTGTCTCTCGTCCGAGTCGGATTGTGTCTGAATAGTACGTCTTTGCTGTTCCATTTTTGCGTATTGATTTCTAGTCATTACCATGCCACACGTGATTTATGTTTCAAGAAAATATTTGACACTGATTTTAAAATGAAATGCAGTTGAGCATGAATCGCTCGTAGCAACAATGGCTGTCCCGTTAATTTAAAAATATAAACTGAATTTGAGATTATTGGTAATGGCTGCTGGCCATGTTACATCATATCGTACAGAAGTCGGCCATATTGTACACTCGTGTATTGGTATTGTTGGATACGTTATTGTTTAGGGAAAAGTGCTAAGAATGAAATTTGTTACTGAAAACTGTTATGCGCGAAAGAAACACTACAGAATTTACTGAAAAGCTAATACACTGAATTATACGTCTGGTCAAGCCTGCTAATGCAAAGATGCTGCGTCTTACCTTATTTTGCTGGAAGCTTCATTGCGTCTTCCGGCAAAACTTTAGAATTGGAAAATATCTTCAGATTTTCATTATCTCTCATACATTCACGTCCAGGTCCAGAAAGTTGATTTTTGACATGAAACAAAAAGAACAATGTAACAAATGACAAAATAACAAGTCCTGTCACGGTCGCCAATATAAAATAAATAAAAATAAAATGGAATAAAATATTAATGATTAATTATTCTGTATGTATGATGATTGGTTGTAATTGGTATTTGCTTATCTGGAACGTGGACGTTTAATTATTCGGTATCAGACGCTTGACAATGGCTATTTGGAAAAGGCAATGTAACTCGTAGTTGACCATGAAAGAAAATTGAAATAATCGGACTTCGTAATTAAATCGTTTCCAAAGACTGCTGCGGTAGGTACGGACTCATGATCTAATCTCAATATTACAATGATTTGCCAGCCATGCCAATACGTCGTACAGAGGTGATTGTCTACTAAACATAAAAAAGTTACACAGTTAGTTAAATCAGATATATTCAATGAAATAGCCTACAGTTCATAATCCTACTTACTTTTATAAATATAAATTCATTACAGAATCGAGTGCCTAGTGTGGTTGCAACTCGCAGTATTCTTCTATAACATGAAAATATGGCGGTGTGCCAGACAATAAAATAAAATACGTGCTTCTCGCACCACTTCTACCTGAGCTCTCTCCTCTCTTAAACAGACATAAGAGTAACGTAATTATTCTTTTGTCTTTATCAGCGACACAGCGCTGCAGTTGTGTGCCATAGGCTTTATTTATTAGTCACTGATTATTTATTTAATTAATATTTCGCGTTTCCGCGGAAACTCACGCTCGGCATGCAAATGTGCCTTTATAGCACCACCGGTATTTGAAATGGAAATGCCGTGTGGCTAGGGCCTCCCGTCGGGTAGACCGTTCGCCTGGTGCAAATATTTCGAGTTGACACCACTTCGGCGACTTGCGTATCAATGGGGATGAAATGATGATGATGATAAGAACAACGGAACACCAAGTCCCTGAGCGGAGAAAATCTCCCACGCAGCTGGGAATCGAACCCGGGCCATTAGGTACGATATTCCGTCGCGCTGACCACTCAGCTACCAGGGGCGGACACTAGTGGTATTAGTAATACATAAACGCATAAATCAATGGTGTCGACCTCCTCGTGGTGGAGATGGTAGCTCACTGAGACTATCCTAGAGAGGCTGCGTTCACGATAAATATAGTGAAAAACCCAACAATAATAAATAAATATCCTTACAGTTTCATCTTTGAGATTTCGGTCAACGCAATATAAATCAAAACGCCACTTGCTGTTTGTGTAAAATCTACCTCTGTTATAGTCTGGGTGATAATTTTTCTTAGTTCAAAAATGGCTCTGAGCACTATGGGACTTAACATCTATGGTCATCAGTCCCCTAGAACTTAGAACTACTTAAACCTAACTAACCTAAGGACAGCACACAACACCCAGCCATCACGAGGCAGAGAAAATCCCTGACCCAGCCGGGAATCGAACCTGGGAACCCGTGCGTGGGAAGCGAGAACGCTACCGCACGACCACGAGATGCGGGCTAATTTTTTTAGTGTACAAGTATAACTTATCGTTTACGGCACTCTATACTGCAAGCTAAATGCAATAAAACTGCGTTTTAAAGTTTCAGTCGATATCTCTGAGCATATTAAAACTACGCATGACTGAAGATCAGCTTTAAATGTTTTCAGGAAAAGCTCTTTGGTCAGATAAAGTTATGTGGACGTATGTAAAATGTAATCATTTAAAGATAAGTGAACAACTATGTGAGATGAGTCTTAAAAGTACATTAGGGTGAACGCACTATTACAAAAAATGACATAATTTTCTTTTTTATATATTGTTTTATTCACACATAATTTCCTTTACGAAATCATAATCGTTGGCATTCATTGACTAATTCCATGGGTATCAGCTTACAGTTACCATGTCAGAGAAGCGATGATTTCACCGCTCGTTACATAGGATTCTGTGTTAATACGTCTTCTGTTTATCGTCTTCTGTCAATCAAACAAATCTTCAAATGTATGTGAAATTTTATGGGACTTAACTGCTAAGGTCATCAGTCCCTAAGCTTACACACTACTTAACCTAAATTATTATAAGGACAAACACACACACCCATGCCCGAGGGAGGACTTGAACCTCCCCCGGGACCAGCCGCATAGTCCATGACTGCAGCGCCTCGGACTGCTCGGCTAATCCCGCGCGGCTTCTGTCAATCCATACACATATAAATGGAAATCCCCTTTCGTAGTTCTCTCTGTATGTTCGGGCCAGTCTCAAGGACTATCGTTTAAGATACGGTTGTGAATGGCGGAACTGCTTGGAGTGGCGGTAGCTTGCGCGTTACTCCGTACCAGTGTTTCGTGGTAGAGAGTGCTTCGTAGAAGAAGTACATGGCAGAGGGTCCTATATAACACTCTTTCATGACGAAGGATGAGTCGCACCAAAGTCTCTTGCCGGAGGATGCTTCGTAGCGATGTTAAAATGCAGATGGTGCTTCGTGCCAGTGTTGCATAGTGCAGGGTGTTTCTTACTAATGTTAAGCGGCAGAGGGTGCTCCATACCAGTTCTGCGCGGTCGAGAGTGCTTTGTACCAGTGGTGCATGTCAGAGGGTCTCTCGTTCCGATGTTTCCTGTCAGAAGGTGCTTTGTACCGTTTTGCGCCGAGGAGGGTGCATCCTATCGATGTTACATGAAATTACTGTTGCATGGCAGAGGGTGCTTAGTAGTAATGTTATGTTGCAGGGGATGCTTCGTACCAATGCTGTGTGGCAGAGAGTGTTTCTTAAAAATTTTACGTAGCCAAGGGTGTTTCATAAAGATCTCTCGTAGCAGAGGGTGCTGCATACTGATGTGTGTCAGAGGTTTCTGCAGACTGATATTGTGTTGACAGAGCTCTCCATACTACTGTTGCATGGCAGAGGGTAGTTCCCAGTGATGTTGTGTCGGGAAATGCAAGAAAAGTTCACGCAGGAAATACAGCTCGTGCCAGACTGGCCCTGGAGTTGGCCTGTCAGTAGGTTGCCGTAGTTGCGTCAAATCCACTGCGGCTTGGTGGACTGTGCCATACTTTCATTTCTGTCGGGCAGCTGGCGCGTGACTGCAGCGTGCATCGGCCTGTGCATTACCTCGAGGCTTCAATCAGCGCCGTGAGATGTCACTCCAAAAGCCAATGAAATGTGGAACAGATAACATTCGTGCCCCCAGAGAACTTTGTTGGTGTGCACTGCTTACATTGTTGAAGTTGTATGAAATGATGCCATTCAGTTATCTAATGCTGTTATCTGAATTTTTATCATAACTCTATGTGACCCATCAATAAAATTACCACTGTGCCAGACAAGTTGTCCAGTTCTAGATAATTACAAGGGAAATTCTCCATCGCTTGGTGTTACCAGTGGGTCCTTTGTATCAACCCCTCCAAAACCAGGCAAACATCATAGGCCGCACCACCTGCTCCTTCCATCTCCACGATTTCTACCTCACCGTTTATGGTCGTCCTATCCAGCTCACCCTCACCCTGAGATACCTTCGCCTCACCCTCGATCGTCACCTCAACTGGACCTCTGATCTCCTGACCATCCAGCAGAAAGCCCATTCCTGCCTCTGCCTCCTTAAACTCCTGGCTGGCCAGACATGGGGATTGCACACTTCCACCTCCTCCCTCCGCTTTTATGCCAACATCGCCTGGATCTCCGCCCCCCCCCCCCTTGCTCACCGCTTTTACAAGGGCCACCAAATCCTCGAAAACCAAGTGCTCCGCCTTGCCTTTCATATCCACCTTACTACTTCCACACGTATCCTGTACCACCTCATCCCTTTCCCCCACCTCCTCCTTTTCCTCCAACACCTCTGCATCCTTTACACTGTCCACAGGCTTGATCCCCCCCCCCCTGGTTTCCTCCTTTCTCTTCAGCGCCCGCCCATTGCCGCGCATCTATCACTGTATCTCTCCCTCTCTCCACCTCCACACCCTCCATCTCCTACATCAGGGCACTTTCCAGCACCTCCCCCTCCCCGATGTTGAACTTAACCATGACATCTACCCTCCCTTCCAAGTGTAATCTGGCCTTGTTCTCCCCCCCCTCCCGCCCCCAGGGCCACCTTTTTCCTCTTCTCTCTCTGAGTCCCTGCACCCCCTCCTCGGCTGTTTTCCTCTTCCATCCCTTCCCTCACCAGCCCTCCTTAGGCGCGCCCCCCCCCACCTCATCCCCCTTTCTCTCTCCCCCTTCTCACCTCCTTTTCTCTTCTCCCTTGCCCCCCCCCCCTCCCTGGCAGATCCCCCCAGGTTTTTATGCATTCTCGAGTGTGCTGCGTTAGTGTTGTGTTTGGTGCTGTTCTCCCATGCGTCAAGAGCTGTGCTGTGATTTTCATTGTGTGCTGGACTTGTAAATACTGTTACTGTCAGTCACTGTTATGTGCTACGCCATCCATTGATACTTTTATGCTCCAGTCCTACTTCGCCCTTCGCCTTGTGTTCATTAATTATGCCAGTGTGTGTGTGTGTGTGTGGTTTTTTTGTGTTTGTGAGCTACTTTTTTACGGTTTTTATCTCCATTTTATAGTCGCTCTTTTTTTGTTCTCTTCCATACTGTTCTCCCTTTTTATATCTATATGTGTCCGCCATATATTTCTCCTTTCTGTAATTTTAACTGTCTTCTATTGTATAATTTCTATCTTTCGGCTGAAGGTAGTAGGAAAAGGGAGAGAAGGAAACGTAGTAGGTGAATATGGATTGGGGCTAAGAAATGAAAGAGGAAGCCGCTTGGTAGAATTTTGCACAGAGCACAACTTAATCATAGCTAACACTTGGTTCAAGAATCGTAAAAGAAGGTTGTATACGTGGAAGAAGCCTGGAGATACTGACAGGTTTCAGATAGATTATATAATGGTAAGACAGAGATTTAGGAACCAGGTTTTAAATTGTAAGACATTTCCAGGGGCAGATGTGGACTCTGACCACAATCTATTGGTTATGAACTGCAGATTAAAACTGAATAAACTGCAAAAAGGTGGGAATTTAAGGAGATGGGACCTGGATAAACTGAAAGAACCAGAGGTTGTACAGAGTTTCAGGGAGAGCATAACGGAACAATTGACAGGAATGGGGGAAAGAAATACAGTAGAAGAAGAATGGGTAGCTTTGAGGGATGAAGTAGTGAAGGCAGCAGAGGATCAAGTAGGTAAAAAGACGAGGGCTAGTAGAAATCCTTGGGTAACAAAAGAACTATTGAATTTAATTGATGAAAGGAGAAAATATAAAAATGCAGTAAATGAAGCAGGCAAAAAGGAATACAAACGTCTCAAAAATGAGATCGACAGGAAGTGCAAAATGGCTAAGCAGGCATGGCTAGAGGACAAATGTAAGGATGTAGAGGCTTATCTCACTAGGTGTAAGATAGATACTGCCTACAGGAAAATTAAAGAGACCTTTGGGGAAAAGAGAGCCACTTGTATGAATATCAAGAGCTCAGATGGAAACCCAGTTCTAAGCAACGAAGGGAAAGTAGAAAGGTGGAAGGAATATATAGAGGGTCTATACAAGGGCGATGTACTTGAGGACAATATTATGGAAATGGAAGAGGATGTAGATGAAGATAAAATGGGAGATATGATTCTACCTGAAGAGTTTGACAGAGCACTGAAAGACCTGAGTCGAAACAAGGCCCCGGGTGTAGACAACATTCCCTTAGAACTACTGACAGCCTTTGGAAAGCCAGTCCTGACAAAACTCTACCATCTGGTGAGCAAGATGTATGAGACAGGTGAAATACCCTCAGACTTCAAGAAGAATGTAATAATTCCAATCCAAAAAAAAAAAAAAACAGGTGTTGAAAGATGTGAAAATTACCGAACTATCAGTTTAATAAGTCACTGCTGCAAAATACTAACGCGAATTCTTTACAGACGAATGGAATTACTAGTAGAAGCCGACCTCGGGGAAGATCGGTTTGGATTCCGTAAAAATATTGGAACACCTGAGGCAATACTGACCCTACGACTTATCTTAGAAGCTAGATTAAGGAAAGGCAAACCTACGTTTTTAGCATTTGTAGACTTAGAGAAAGCTTTTGACAATGTTGACTGGAATACTCTCTTTCAAATTCTGAAGGTGGCAGGGATAATATACAGCGAGCGAAAGGCTATTTACAATTTGTACAGAAACCAGATGGCAGTTATAAGAGTCGAGGGGCATGAAAGGGAAGCAGTGTTTGGGAAGGGAGTGAGACAGGGTCGTAGCCTGTCCCCGATGTTGTTTAATCTGTATATTGAGCAAGCAGTGAAGGAAAAAAAAGAAAAATTCGGAGTAGGAATTAAAATCCATGGAGAAGAAATAAAAACTTTGAGGATCGCCGATGACATTGTAATTCTGTCAGAGACAGCAAAGGACTTGGAAGAGCAGTTGAACGGGATGGATAGTGTCTTGAAGGGAGGATATAAGATGAACATCAACAAAAGCAAAACGAGGATAATGAAATGTAGTCGAATTAAGTCGAGTGATGCCGAGGGAATTAGATTAGGAAATGAGACACTTAAAGTAGTAAAGGAGTTTTGCTTTTTGGGAAGCAAAATAACTGATGATGGTCGAAGTAGAGAGGATATAAAATGTAGACTGGCAATGGCAAGGAAAGCGTTTCTGAAGAAGAGAAATTTGTTAACATCGAGTATAGATTTAAATGTCAGGAAGTCGTTTCTGAAAGTATTTGTATGGAGTGTAGCCATGTATGGAAGTGTAACATGGACGATAAATAGTTTAGACAAGAAGAGAATAGAAGCTTTCGAAATGTGGTGCTACAGAAGAATACTGAAGATTAGATGGGTAGATCACATAACTAATGAGGAGGTATTGAATAGGATTGGGAAGAAGAGAAGTTTGTGGCACAACTTGACTAGAAGAAGGGATCGGTTGGTAGGACATGTTCTGAGGCATCAAGGGATCACCAAGTTAGTATTGGAGGGCAGCGTGGAAGGTAAAAATCGTAGACGGAGACCAAGAGATGAATACACCAAGCAGATTTAGAAGGATGTAGTTTGCAGTAGGTACTGTGAGATGAAGAAGCCTGCACGGGATGGAGTAGCGTAGAGAGCTGCATTAAACCAGTCTCAGAACTGAAAACCACAACAACAACATAACTATTGCGTTCCGTTTTGGAAGTTTTGACTCTTGAATTCCTTAATTGTAACATAGTTCACAATTTAGTATTGGAGGGCAGCGTGGAGGGTAAAAATCGTAGAGGGAGACCAAGAGACGAATAGACCAAGCAGATTCAGAAGGATGTAGGTTGCAGTAGGTACTGGGAGATGAAGAAGCCTGCACGGGATGGAGTAGCGTAGAGAGCTGCATTAAACCAGTCTCAGAACTGAAAACCACAACAACAACATAACTATTGCGTTCCGTTTTGGAAGTTTTGACTCTTGAATTCCTTAATTGTAATGTAGAGGTTACAGAACAACCTCCTCCCTACAGCAGTCATTGGCTGCCTATGAACACGCCACGTCGATCTGAAAATACTTTATGATGCCTTTTTAGAACCTGTATTAGTTCTTCCTTTTGATTGGCGGAAATTTTATTGATTTCCTGCAATTTAGCTACTATTTTGTCTAAAATAATGGTTTCTTCAGCTTCTGTGTTTAGCTTACTGTTACTAGTATTAACACTTTCGTCCCAATATTTCCTATTTTTCAGAACTCGTGTAGGCAGCTCCCAAGCTTCATCATCAGTTACTACATGTTTATCACTAAAAGGGACTGTAATTACTCCGGTTATTGGCAAGACCATTTTTAACTGGCTTCTTTCAAAGTCAACAACACTCTGATATTTTGACAAGAAATCTATGCCAATTAAAACCTCAATACTGAGATTGTTTACAACTAAACATGGATGATCAATTAAATTACCATTAATGTTAAAGGGCAGCAAAGCTTCTTGCTTTACTGTTTTTGACACCTTGCCGGTAGCACCAATTATTCTTAGTCCTGATACCCTCATTACTGTAAGCTTGTCTTTACCCGGTAATGCATCAAAGAAGGACTGAGATATTGCACTCACTTCACTCCCACTGTCTAAGAGACAACGTACATTGATACCCAACATATTCACTATTATTATAGGGTGGCTTATTCTAGGTTGTACAGGTGGTTCCTCAAATTCATCTAGTAGTTCCTTTTGGATTTGTCTCCAACTAAAGTGATCAACATCTGTCTTCATTACATTCAGGTCACAGTGTGTAGGGGTTTCCTGAATTACATTTTCCGCTGCCTTTCCCAGTCGGTCTATTAATTTTAAATCGAAACACCGCACGACTTCATTACATTTAGTTTGCTGAACATAACCCAAATTACTGTAGTCTGAGCGATTCTGCGCCTCCAGACCGGGCATAACACTAGTTACAGCTAAACCATTTTCACCTTTATCGTCGGTTTCCTTCTCAAGTGACAACTGGTCACAGCTACTGGGTTCATCGACCCTCAACAGCCTACCCTCTACATTCTCACTTATCTCCTGTCCTAAATCTATTAGTACATTATCAACATCCTGCACAGGCACTTTAGATAAGAGCACATCATCTTCATCGTAAATATAAGCATGAATTTCTTCTGCTTCTTCACCTGACAATTCAATATTTTGTAGCTCTTCCCTATCGTTACACAGCTGCGCCTTCTCTTTCTCTTCCCACTTAGAAAGCGTCTCTAACACGGTATCTATCAAATACTGTGAGTGATCTAATATTTCTGTTGTATCCTTAGGTGCTACCGACTCTTCATCCACATAGTCAGTTTGAGTATTCTGATCTGTCTTACCAATTCCCTTAACTACTGGCTTAGGAAAAGTAACCGCCTGGTGAGCGCCAGTGTCCTCATAGACGGGAACTAGTTTTCCTGCCTCGGCCTACTGCTGTTTCCTTTAGTCTCATTATAGTTAGCTGGCATAGCATTGCTTTCCGCGCTGTTGTTTACCTGCATATTTCTGTTTGGAACAAAATTATTATCCCTTGGACGCCATTGCTGGTTCTGATAATTATTTCCCCAATTCTTACCTCCCTTAGGATGGCGAACACCTACTGTTCTGATGTTTACATTGCCATTTTGCTCGTTCCTAAAATTACTACTATTGTTATTAGCATTTCTGTTATTACGTGCTTGCTCCTCATTGGCAGCAACACGTTCTACACGTTCCAGATACTCAATAAAACGATCCAGATTATCTCTAGGGGCAGATATAATTCTAGTTTGCCAATACCATGGCAGTTTGGCTTCAAGACCTAGTATAATCATTTCAGGTTTTAGCTTTTCGTCCAAATGTGACAAACGTGAGATCCATGACCTAGCAAATTCTTTAATGGATTCCTTGCCTGCATTGAAGCGTTTTCCACTCCAAAATTCTCTCAACACTTCATTTTGCTTATTGCTAGACCAATACTCATTAATAAAAGCTGTTCTAAACTCCGCTAATGTTTTACACTTCAACATAACATCAGCTGACCAACGCATGGCGTCACCTGCTAAATGGCTTCTAATAAATGAGATTTTCTCTCGTTCAGACCAAGTTGGTGGAATCACATCTTCAAAATCGTTCCAGAAATCTAGCGGGTGGATATTTTTATCTGGATCGAACCGCAAGAACTGCCGACACCCGATAAAAGCGGCGTTTGCAGCTACAACTTGTTGTACACTACCATTACCAGAAGCTACTGAAGCTACTTTACTCTCAAGGTTAGCAATGTTAGTACTGATATTTTCTACTTTCATTTCCACATTATCTACTCTTTGTACAATATGAGTAGTATTAGTTTTGATTGCATCTATGTCAGCTTGACATATGTTTACCTTTATATTAACATCTTTAAATCTATCTGAGCACAGTTCAGATTCCGCCTCGATCTTTTCTGTTAACTTGCGCTCCAGCTTCGCATCTTCCATTTGGAAGTCTTTGCGAACCTCAGCAACTTCGGATTTAACTGTTTTATACATTTCAGAAAACTGTTGAGCAACCTTTTTCTTAATATCATCATGATTGTAATCAATTTTACAATTCAAACTGTCTAGATCCTCTTTCAACTTATTGCAACCAGCCTTGAAGGTATTGTCCATTTCCTCCAATCGTTTATTAAAATTAGTTTGACTGGCCACAATTCTGTTATTTACCTCAATTATATCAGATTTTAATTCAGCATGACTGCTTTTGACCTGTTCACTTATTTCAGACTTTAATTCAGCTGTCATTTGTGCATTACTGGCAGCTATTGTTTGTAAAATAACATTTAAATCAACAGCCCCAGCAGCTTTGGGTTGCTCACTAGCTGGCTTTTTATAACACTCAGGTGACGAAAAACTAGCTCCAATACCAGAATCATCAAAACTACATGAAACTGCAGATTGATCAGTTATATCTAACTTCTCCTTCTTAAACTCTACCATCTCTGATGACTGTTTCATTATTAATTCATCAGAGAAACTATCATCCAATAAATTTACAATTTCTGCTTTCTGCTTTACTACAGGGGTCTCTATTATTGAATCATTGCCCCTTCGACCACTACTGTCAGGAGACAATACTTCATATTTCACTTTAACATTACTACTTTCATGCATGTTTGTACTTGAAACGTAGTCTGAATTTACAGATCCCTCAACAGACATAGGTTCTAATTTAACTTTAAACTCAGTTTCTTTTGGCGGTTACATCGCCGACAGTTTTTTAGTGCAGGTTAGTAAAATTTTTAACAGCTTTTCACTTAACTTAGTTCCTTCTGCACGACGTTGTCGGCGCGGCGTACCAGGATTACTGAGGCGACGCGGCACGTTGAACTGCAGACGGCACTCCGACGGCTGTTGAGTGTTTGCGTGGCCCGTAACTACAGGCTCGGCTCCGGCTGCTGCGGCTGACGACTGCGGTGCGGCGAAACTGGCTACTCGCGATGCCGGCAGCACCGCTAGACTCAGTGCCAGCTCCGTCAATCCAGAAGCGTTGTTAATCCAATTGCGTCGTCCACATGCACACGTAACACTTCCACTGTCCTATTACTCAGTTGCGTGTCGCATTTCACTCGCGAATCCGAATAGTTAAAATCACTTTCACTTCAGTATTTCCCGGCCGATGCACCATATGTGGGGCGGCGAGTAAGAAGAATTGGGAAATATGTGCTTGCTGTACAAAATGTTTGTTTGTTGAATCAGTTCCTGGTTTTTAACATGTTGTTAAAGCTGTCTTTCACCGTTCTCAACACTGGCTCTCTATTTACGTGTTAGCCCCCAGAAAGTGATTTAACAAAACGTGAAGCTTGTAAAAAAAGAGTTCCTAGTGCCCACTTCACCTGAGAAGAATATTATAGCTGCAGCTTATAACTCTGAGGAATTAGGAGATTGTCCGGGATTTCCAATCAAAAACGATTTTCCAAAATAGTTGAGTATATTCTCAAAGTCACATATGAGAAACACCAATATCCCTACAACCTAACTAACAGAGCAGTTCAGAGTCTAATGCGCTGATGCAACTATAAAAGTCCGAATTAAATGTTAAAAAGAATGCTCGCCATAATTTGATGATAGTATTTCATCAAACGCCACGCTAAATAATTGGTAGAATGTCTGTCCCGCGACGGCACGTGAAAATACGACAATCCGCAAACTGAGGCTAGATAATGAAAATCACTTGAAATGATTTCATGGTTACGCGCATCTCTAGTAACTTAATACGGCACCCGAGGCTGTTTGTAGCAGTGATACCGACGCGGCGCGACTGCCGACACAGATGGCGTGTCATTCAGCGTCTGGAGAGAACTGGGGCCTTGCTTCTTCGCGCAGCGCTCTTATATATAAATCCGCGGTGCGGACGGCTGAGGGAACGCCTGATCAAATCGGCTGTCCCGACTAGCCGCTGTGCTAGTAACGCACCACTTCAAGTCACATAATAAATCATAGCTTCTCTTGCTGATGGCCGATGAAGCTCTTAATTTAACTGTACATTCAGCACGCAGGTAAGTATTAATAATAAAATTCTGACGTGGCTAAGTTAAATATTGTGGGCGAGAGAATTAATTTAATTGCACTGCACGCAGCAGATGAGCTCTGAACTGTCCCTTTTGAGATCCGCTATCGCTATAATTTTATAGGTATTCAAACGAAACTTTTCACATCTTCATAGTCATAGCGGACCTCCAACCTATTTAAATCTAAACATCCTAACCTTAATTACTAGCCTACTTAATCTATCTTGCTTCCTTCAGTTTTGAGACGAAAACCAGAAAATCATGAATTTCCACTAAAATCTAAATTTGTGAAATCCAAAGTACTGTTTTTATTAAATCATTATGAAAGATGAATCTAAATATAAATTTTGAAATCTCTAGCTCTTTTCTGTTGCGCCAATTATTTTTGCAGAAAAACGTCCAAATTTCGGAAATGGCTTAAGTTATCGAACTGATATTTAACTCACATTAATTTATCATTATTCCTGACATGCTATAAAAGTTTTAGGTAATTTGCTTGATTTTTAAGGTATTGCGCAACATTTATGACGTCAGAGCTAGTTACAGCAGACTGGCTGGCACACAATGGAAACTGATGTGAATTTACTACAGCGTGAGTAGGCTGCTTCCCTACATCACCCTCTACTTAAATTTTTTTGTTTATGAATGTTAATGAATGAAAAAAAATTTAATTACAAAAAGGGAAGCAAGAGTACAGTTTAACTCCCTATGAAAATTCAAAATTGAAATGTAAACATGTAGAAACATTAAAGAAAACTGATTACCTACATTAATTATTTAAATTGTGGGCATGTTCACTGCCTTTTTAAACAATGTCATTACTCAAAATTTTAAGCAAAGTCAATGAAATATTTTGGCATACATATTGCCTTAGACAAACAAACCCATACAAATTGAAAAATTATGAAAATCTTAGATCCATCAAATACATTTTTACATACACAAATTCAAAGAAAATAACATGATACATAAACAGATGATTATCTCTTAGCAGTCTTTTCTAAACCTGAAAGAAAAGTTCACACATAATTTTTACACACGTGGTTGTAGCCGCTTTGGCTGGCGTCCTACACTTCCATTCACAAGGGTAGAGGAGGGGAAGTTGCTATGGTGTGCGTCCTTCACGTTCACTCTAAATTACAAGGGGAAAGGGGAGGGGTCACTGTGAGTTGTGTCCAAGTCACTCCACGCTTTCACGCAGCTACCAGGCTGCCGTTATCTGGTTTGTCCTGTAGAACAAACAAAAAGAGTGCCTCAGACTCTGTTCACTTAATATCTAAGGGTGGGTCACAATGAAATGGGGATATACATGTTATCCTTTAATATGTTGCTGGAACAAGTTAACAGAACTTTTTCAGTATTACTCTCGCGGTTACTTAATTGTCATAAAATCGGTAAATAAATGGCTCAAAACGCCTTTAGTCATGTACTAGAGAAAATTTATGCTCAAGGCATATAATCATAAATCAGATTTAACGTCAATTTATTATTTCTGGGCCGGAACACTGAACTAATGCTCGGTACATTCCTGATACATTTGTATTTTAAGCACTTAACTGACTCATCTTTGATTACCTAATTTTTAGAGATAGTATGAGCATGATTAGTGGTTGTTTTCTCACCTTCTTTGTACATGTGAGTAACTTTTGGTAATAGTACAGTTGTGAGTGTTCAAACCACAATACGTTTAGTTGACTACTAAATCCACTTATTGGTCCTCTGCTGTTGTCAGTTCTACATCTGCAATTAGGTACTTACTTATTTTGAAGTATATATATGCTGAGCTAAAATAATGTTTTACGTCTGTCAGTATGTTATTCAATTTACTTAGCTTAGTGTATTACTTATTTAACACTCACACTATTAATATTTAAAGCATAGGATAGCACATTTATTTCTTATCTTTAGTGTATTGCAGCTGATCAGTTTGCTCACGTGGCAATCCATTTCCAACCGATCGGACGCTGAAACCACAGGTAGTCTCACTCAGACCTACCACTAAAGTGCATCAAATAATTATGGACGAGCGTAATGCTAATTTCCTTAAACCTATAGGACACCATGAGCTGCTCTGTCTCATCTAACATAAGGGTACCTATGGTCGCATTCACGCCTCCAACTCGTAACCTCAATACGTGTAGGTGTATCCTGTCACACACTACACCAAAATAACGGCCAGCTCCAACCTTATAAATATTTCAGGGACGTGTCCTTCACGTCTCAACTACAAACACTGTTCAATTCTATTACACTGCCTTTCCTTGCCACACAAGGTGAGTTTATTCTTACAACTTGTCTGCGTATTTTTCTTATAACACTAAGCAATCTCTTTATTACTATTTATTAGTTAGCTCTACATCATACACTAGGTTTCACTACCACTTCAGATCCTGCTTGTACATGAATTTGTACTTCCTTTTAAATTACTATTATGGGACCATTTCCAATAAACAACACTTGTACTTACAATATTACCAAGCTTCTATACATAATTGTTACTCAAATACATTTTATATCTTAATTACATCATACTTCTCTATTGTTTGTCACTATTAGGTTTGTCATATCAGGTATTTTGTTTCACTAATCGGTGGATAGAATGGTTACATAATTCGTGGCTTGATAGCCATAACAGAAAATTTTGTTTTAAAGAAGAAGTCGAAATTTTTGTGGACAGGAAAGATGAAGAATGAGTGAGACCTGAAAGGGAAAGAAGATCTCACACAGCTGGGACTGCACAGCTGCCACACTGTGTAGAGGTTACAGAACAACCTCCTCCCTACAGTTTTTGATTGGAAATCCCGGACAATCTCCTAATTCCTCAGAGTTATAAGCTGCAGCTATAATATTCTTCTCAGGTGAAGTGGGCACTAGGAACTCCTTTTTACAAGCTTCACGTTTTGTTAAATCACTTTCTGGGGGCTAACACGTAAATAGAGAGCCAGTGTTGAGAACGGCGAAAGACAGCTTTAACAACATGTTAAAAACCAGGAACTGATTCAACAAACAAACATTTTGTACAGCAAGCACATATTTCCCAATTCTTCTTACTCGCCGCCCCACAGTAACATAGTTCACACCCGTTTATTTGTTGTTTTCATTTCTGTGAGAGGTCTACGCAGCATCTGCCTGCTCTCGGTAGTCATCATATTTACTCCTGACAGTAATATATTCTTACCGCATGACTCATATTCCATAACCAATGTATAGGATCACAATAGTCAAAACTTCAGAAGGAGAACAGAGACGTCAATGGCGAGACGGAAAGTTCATAATTTTGTGAAAACAGGGAGTGGGACACGAGGGAGATTTGACGATGTATCAATCGCTTAGCAGTCCAAAACTGTGACTACAATACCACGATGCTGTGCGTCTTGAAATACGCTTGATTTGCACCCTTGAGCTTGGACCGTTCACTATTTCTGCTTTCCTTTTTTTTTCCACAGTTCACACCTTCTCCCTGGTTTCGTGCTTGATCTGTGTTCAGTTTTTCACAGGCTATCAACTGGAACATTTTACCACTAAATCTCAGAGGGATACGATGGGGAAGACTCCTCATTTCAACGTTTCCATGTATATTTTGACGGGTTTTACATGGGGTCGAGCACTGACCTACTGCAAAATTACCGTTACGTGTCTATCGCTGTATTGTGGCCGTTTGTGTTTCAGTGCTGGCCTCGAACGCGAAAATTGCTTTCGATAATGATGTCCTGTGACTGGCTTCGTCTGTTTCAGTAGCTACAAAAACGCTCTGTCTTCCACGGCCATGCTGGTCTTCGACATCAAAATCACCGTTCTTAAGGCGTTGAAAACATTCTCTGCACGTTCTTCCAGTAATAGTTCCTTCACCATTGATCTTACCCAGCATTTTAAGAGCCACAGCAGCAGATTTTTTTTCATGTTAAAGCAGAAAATTAAAACTTCCCGGAAATGGTGAGAAATGGGTACGTAAGTTGACGTACTTAATCGAGAATAACCTTACGCTGCAATCACAAATCGACTAATATTTTTATGGCACTATGTTTACAGATGCCTAAGCTTATTGTATTACACCTATGACCAACCTTCTGAACCCCACTTGCCGCTACTGCCGTCTACTGCAAAACGGCGAAAGCAAAGTTGTAGACCTAATAACATGTTAAGAACAACTATCAAAATTACTGGCTCGTTG